>NC_089847.1:70358910-70638910 GCF_035609145.1 Eleutherodactylus coqui
CCATCCTTGCTGAGATGCTTTCCTTATCTAAGGAGAGCAATAAATTTCACCCCCCCCCCCTTTTGGTCATTAGGTTTGCAATGCTAAAGTCAGCTGGCTAGTCAATTGGAACCTGATTAGCCACTCCCAGCTGTTTCCTAGTCGTACCTTAAACTTTCACTATAATATCAGTGTAAGCATGCATGCCACACGTATATGAGCTGTATTAAGTATGGGCTGGAGAAAGTATAATACAGTTTGACCATGGCAGTTCGACAGGGTAGGAGACAGGTAGGCCACAAACTCTGCCTAAATACTTTACACTTCAAAGCTATTGCTAATGCTGTCACTTCTGTTCTCATCATTGCTCTCAGTTTCAGAACTACTTTCAAGTGCCAACCTCTATTCACATTAGCCCCTCTCTCCTGTCCTCACCTATGCACAGCTCGCATGCAGTCTTTACCTTCTTGTTAAGCCTCAAACCCCCTCATGTCACTAACAAACATAACAGTCCTCATAAATCTCCTAATCATCTGCTAACCCTCACTATTCTGCTGTTACTAGCTGCTGGTGATATCTCTCCCAATCCTGGCCCACCCTCCACTGCTCCAAGCTATTACCCCCTACCGGACTCACTAATAAAATCCCCAAGCCCAACGGCTAGCCCATGCATACCCTACCCTGACTCCTTTAAATGTGCACTCTGGAACTGCCAGTCAGCATGTAATAAACTCCCCACCATCCACGACTTTTTTACTGCTAAATCTTTAAATCTGCTCGCTTTCACAGAAACGTGGATACAGCAGTCTGACACGGCCTCCCCTGCTGCACTGTCTTACAATGGCCTGCAGTTCCCCCATACCCCGAGACCAGATGACAGGCGTGGCGGACGAGTAGGTGCTCTTCTCTCCCCGAAATGTACCTACCAGGTCATCCATCCCCCCTGTACCCTCACTCACTTTTCCATCATTTGCGGTACATACGCTACGGCTTTTCCGCCCGCTGTCCATGCGAGTAGCAGTTAACTACTGCCCCCCAGGTGCTGCTCGCCTGTTTTTGGACCACTTTTCTGCCTGGCTCCCCCACTTCCTATCCTGCGAAATCCCAATCCTCATCTTAGGTGATTTTAACATCCCCACTAATGACCCTATCTCCCCATCTGCCTCTCAGCTTCTATCGCTCACCTCCTGCCTTGGTTTCTCTCAACTCACAGCCTCTCCCACTCACAGGGATGGCTACATTCTTAATCTGGTCTTCCTCCGTCTCTGCTCTGCTTCCAACTTCACTAACTCCCCTCTCCCGCTCTCGGATCACAACCTCCTCTTTCTCTGTCACGCTCCCTAACATCTCTCCAGACCTCTCTGTCCCCCATCTCTCTCCTCGCCTGCCCCAACCTGGCTGCCGCTCACTACAACACCGCTCTCAGACATGCCCTGGATAAAGCGGCGCTCCCCAGGACCCGAGCCATCCGATGTAAAATGCGGCAACCCTGGCTCATGCCTCAAACACGCTTCATCCGGCGGTGCTCAAGATGTGCTGAACGGCTATGGAGGAAATCGCAAACGTCCGCAGACTTCCTCCACTACAAATTCATGCTCAGAACCTACAACCTCGCCCTCCACCATACCAAACAAGTCTACTTCACCTCTCTAGTCTCCTCCCTATCGCACAACCCTAAACGGCTATTTGATACTTTTCACTCCCTTCTCAGCCCTAAACCACAGCCCTCGGTGACGGATCTCAGTGCTGAAGAGCTGGCTGCCTACTTCAAAAAGAAAATTTTTGACATCCGTCAGGAAATAACTTCCCAATCCCAGACTAGCCCTGACCCTAGTCTTGTCAGCACTGCATCTAGCTCCTGCGCACTGTCTGTACTCAGACCGGCGACAGAGGAAGAAGTCTCCAAATTGCTCTTCTCTGCTTGCCCCACCACCTGCGCTAGCGACCCTCTCCCCTCACACCTCCTCTGTTCCTTCTCCCCAGTGGTCATCTCCCATCTCACCACTATATTTAACCTTTCTCTGACCTCTGGCATCTTTCCCTTTTCTTTCAAACACGCCATCATATCCCCACTGCTAAAGAAGCTGACTCTGTACGCCACTGATGCTGCCAACTACCGACCCATCTCAAACCTCCCCTTCATCTCCAAACGACTAGAACGGCTGGTTTACTCCCGCCTTGTAAGCTATCTATCAGAGAACTCTCTCCTAGACTCCCTACAGTCTGGCTTTCGACCTCAACACTCGACTGAAACTGCCCTGACAAGGGTATCCAATGACCTACTGACAGCCAAATCGAGGGGCGATTACTCCCTACTGATCCTTCTCGACCTTTCCGCAGCATTTGACACTGTTGACCACAAACTCCTCCTCAGTATGCTACGCTCCATTGGCCTAAAGGACACTGCCCTCTCCTGGTTCTCCTCCTACCTATCTGACCGCTCTTTCAGTGTCTCCTTTGCTGGCTCTACCTCCCCTCCTCTTCCCCTTGCTGTTGGGGTCCCCCAGGGCTCGGTCCCCAGCCCCCTTCTTTTTTCAATCTACACAGCCCCTATTGGACAAACCATCAGGAGATTTGGCCTCCAATACCACCTGTATGCTGACGACACTGAGCTATACACCTCTTCCCGTGACATCTCTGCACCTTTACTCCAAAACATCACCAACTGTCTGTCCGCTGTCTCTAACACCATGTCCTCTCTCTACCTAAAACGAAACCTCTCTAAAACTGACTTACTGGTATTTCCACCCTCCACTAACCAACCTCCTCCTGACATCTCCATCTCAGTGTGTGGTGCCACCATAACATCTAGACAACGTGCCCGCTGCCTCGGGGTCAGATTCGACTCCGATCTCTCCTTTACCCCCTACATCCAATCTCTGGCCCGAACATGTCAGCTGCACCTCAAGAACATCGCAAGAATCCACTCTTTTCTCAGTGTGGGCACGTTAAAAATGCTTACTGTTG
Source organism: Eleutherodactylus coqui (assembly GCF_035609145.1). Classification (NCBI taxonomy): domain Eukaryota; kingdom Metazoa; phylum Chordata; class Amphibia; order Anura; family Eleutherodactylidae; genus Eleutherodactylus; species Eleutherodactylus coqui. The sequence continues at coordinate 70,361,857 of NC_089847.1, forward strand.
CCCTCATCCACTCCCGGCTCGATTATTGCAACTCGTTGCTGATCGGCCTCCCCTGCACCAGACTCTACCCTCTCCAATCCGTCCTAAATGCGGCAGCCAGGCTCATCTTCCTGTCCAGCCGCTACTCAGACGCCTCTGCCCTGTGCCAGTCACTGCACTGGCTGCCCGTTAAATACTGAATTCAATTTAAACTCGCTACCTTCATCCACAAAGCCCTCCACAGCGCAGCACCACCCTATATCGCCTCCCTCCTTTCAATCCATCATTGCCATGGAAGCCACTGTGGGGGACGCTATTGCCACTGAGGCCACTGTGGGGGACGCTATTGCCACTGAGGCCCCTGTGGGGGACGCTAGTGCCACTGAGGCCCCTGTGGGGAACGCTATTGCCACTGAGGCCACTGTGGGGGACGCTATTGCCACTGAGGCCACTGTGGGGGACGCTATTGCCACTGGGGCCACTGTGGGGGACGCTATTGCCACTGGGGCCACTGTGGGGGACGCTATTACCACTGGGGCCACTGTGGGGGATGCTATTACCACTGGGGCCACTGTGAGGGTCCCTATTACCACAGGGTCCACTGTGGGGGACGCTATTGCCACCGAGGCCACTGTGCGGGACGCTATTGCCACCGAGGCCACTGTGCGGGACGCTATTGCCACTGAGGCCACTGTGGGGAACGCTATTGCCACCGAGGCCACTGTGGGGGAAGCTATTGCCACCGAGGCAACTGTGGGGGACGCTATTGCCACCGAGGCAACTGTGGGGGACGCTATTGCCACCGAGGCAACTGTGGGGGACGCTATTGCCACCGAGGCCACTGTGGGGGATGCTATTGCCACCGAGGCCACTACTGAGGCCACTGAGGGGTCATTATTACTTCGGGGGTCGCTATTACTACTGGGGCCACTGTGAGGGTCCCTATTACCACAGGGGCCACTGTGGGGGACGCTACGGCCACCGGGGCCACTGTGGGGGATGCTACGGCCACCGGGGCCACTGTGGGGGACGCTACGGCCACCGGGGCCACTGTGGGGGGCCCTACGGCCACCGGGGCCACTGTGGGGGGCCCTACGGCCACCGGGGCCACTGTGGGGGGCCCTACGGCCACCGGGGGCCACTGTGGGGGGCCCTACGGCCACCGGGGGCCACTGTGGGGGGCCCTACGGCCACCGGGGGCCACTGTGGGGGGCCCTACGGCCACCGGGGGCCACTGTGGGGGGCCCTACGGCCACCGGGGCCACTGTGGGGGACGCTACGGCCACCGGGGCCACTACTGGGGCCACTGTGGGGGTCATTATTACTTCAGGGGACGCTATTACCACCAAGGCCACTGTGGGGGACGCTATTACCACCGGGGCCACTGTGGGGGATGCTATTACCACCAGGGCCACTGTGGGGGTCCCTATGGCCACCGGGGCCACTGTGGGGGTCCCTATGGCCACCGGGGCCACTGTGGGGGTCCCTATGGCCACCGGGGCCACTGTGAGGGTCCCTATGGCCACCGGGGCCACTGTGGGGGTCTCTATGGCCACCGGGGCCACTGTGGGGGTCCCTATGGCCACCGGGGCCACTGTGGGGATCCCTATGGCCACCGGGGCCACTGTGGGGGTCCCCATGGCCACCGGGGCCACTGAGGGGGTCCCCATGGCCACCGGGGCCACTGTGGGGGTCCCCATGGCCACCGGGGCCACTGTGGGGGTCCCTATGGCCACCGGGGCCACTGTGGGGGACGCTATTGCCACTGAGGCCACTGTGGGGGATGCTATTGCCACTGAGGCCACTGTGGGGGACGCTATTGCCACTGAGGCCACTGTGGGGGATGCTATTACCACTGAGACCACTGTGGGGGACGCTATTACCACTGGGGCCACTGTGAGGGTCCCTATTACCACAGGGGCCACTGTGGGGGACGCTATTGCCACCGAGGCCACTGTGGGGGACGCTATTGCCACCGAGGCCACTGTGGGGGACGCTATTGCCACCGAGGCCACTGTGGGGGATGCTATTGCCACCGAGGCCACTACTGAGGCCACTGAGGGGTCATTATTACTTCGGGGGTCGCTATTACTACTGGGGCCACTGTGAGGGTCCCTGTTACCACAGGGGCTACTGTGGGGGACGCTACGGCCACCGAGGCCACTGTTGGGGACGCTACGGCCACCGAGGCCACTGTGGGGGACGCTACGGCCACGAGGCCACTGTGGGGGACGCTACGGCCACCGGGGCCACTGTGGGGGACGCTACGGCCACCGGGGCCACTGTGGGGGGCCCTACGGCCACGGGGACTACTGTGGGGGGCCCTACGGTTACCGGGGCCACTGTGGGGGACGCTACGGCGACCGGGGCCACTGTGGGGGACGCTACGGCCACCGGGGCCACTGTGGGGGACGCTACGGCCACCGGGGCCACTGTGGGGGATGCTACGGCCACCGGGGCCACTGTGGGGGACGCTACGGCCACCGGGGCCACTCTGGGGGACGCTACGGCCACCGAGGCCACTGTGGGGGACGCTACGGCCACCGGGGCCACTGTGGGGGACGCTACGGCCACCGGGGCCACTGTGGGGGGCCCTACGGCCACGGGGACTACTGTGGGGGGCCCTACGGTTACCGGGGCCACTGTGGGGGACGCTACGGCGACCGGGGCCACTGTGGGGGACGCTACGGCCACCGGGGCCACTGTGGGGGACGCTACGGCCACCGGGGCCACTGTGGGGGATGCTACGGCCACCGGGGCCACTGTGGGGGACGCTACGGCCACCGGGGCCACTCTGGGGGACGCTACGGCCACCGGGGCCACTCTGGGGGACGCTACGGCCACCGGGGCCACTCTGGGGGACGCTACGGCCACCGGGGCCACTCTGGGGGACGCTACGGCCACCGGGGCCACTCTGGGGGACGCTACGGCCACCGGGGCCACTCTGGGGGACGCTACGGCCAACGGGGCCACTGTGGGGGGCCCTACGGCCACGGGGGCTACCGTGGGGGGCCCTACGGCCACCGGGGCCACTGTGGGGGGCCCTACGGCCACGGGGGCTACCGTGGGGGGCCCTACGGCCACCGGGGCCACTGTGGGGGACGCTACAGCCACCGGGGCCACTGTGGGGGATGCTACATCCACCGGGGCCACTGTGGGGGACGCTACGTCCACCGGGCCACTGTGGGGGACGCTACGGCCACCAGGGCCACTACTGGGGCCACTGTGGGGGTCATTATTACTTCAGGGGACGCTATTACCACCGAGGCCACTGTGGGGGACGCTATTACTACCGGGGCCACTGTGGGGGATGCTATTACCACCAGGGCCACTGTGGGGGACGCTATTGCCACTGAGGCCACTGTGGGGGACGCTATTGCCACCGAGGCCACTGTGGGGGACGCTATTGCCACCGAGGCCACTACTGAGGCCACTGAGGGGTCATTATTACTTCGGGGGTCACTATTACTACTGGGGCCACTGTGAGGGTCCCTGTTACCACAGGGGCCACTGTGGGGGACGCTACGGCCACCGAGGCCACTGTGGGGGACGCTACGGCCACCGAGGCCACTGTGGGGGATGCTACGGCCACTGGGGCCACTGTGGGGGACGCTACGGCCACCGGGGCCACTGTGGGGGACGCTACGGCCACCAGGGCCACTGTCGGGGACGCTACGGCCACCTGGGCCACTGTGGGGGCCGCTACGGCCACCTGGGCCACTGTGGGGGGCCCTACGGCCACGAGGGCTACTGTGGGGGGCCCTACGGCCACCGGGGCCACTGTGGGGGACGCTACGGCCACCGGGGCCACTGTGGGGGACGCTACGGCCACCGGGGCCACTGTGGGGGATGCTACGGCCACCAGGGCCACTGTGGGGGACGCTACAGCCACCGGGGCCACTGTGGGGGACGCTACGTCCACCGAGGCCACTGTGGGGGACGCTACGTTCACCGGGGCCACTGTGGGGGACGCTACGGCCACCAGGGCCACTACTGGGGCCACTGTGGGGGTCATTATTACTTCAGGGGACGCTATTACCACCAAGGCCACTGTGGGGGACGCTATTACCACCGGGGCCACTGTGGGCGATGCTATTACCACCAGGGCCACTGTGAGGGTCCCTATGGCCACCGGGGCCACTGTGAGGGTCCCTATGGCCACCGGGGCCACTGTGGGGGACGCTGCGGCCACCGGGGCCACTGTGGGGGCCCTACGGCCACCGGGGCTACTGTGGGGGGCCCTACGGCCACCGGGGCCACTGTGGGGGACGCTATGGCCACCGGGGCCACTGTGGGGGATGCTACATCCACTGGGGCCACTGTGGGGGACGCTATGTCCACCGGGGCCACTGTGGGGGACGCTACAGCCACCAGGGCCCCTACTGGGGCCACTGTGGGGGTCATTATTACTTCAGGGGACGCTATTACCACCGAGGCCTCTGTGGGGGACGCTATTACCACTGGGGCCACTGTGGGGGATGCTATTACCACCAGGGCCACTGTGAGGGTCCCTATAGCCACCGGGGCCACTGTGAGGGTCCCTATGGCCACCGGGGCCACTGTGGGGGTCCCTATGGCCACCGGGGCCACTGTGGGGGTCCCTATGGCCACCGGGGCCACTGTGGAGGTCCCTATGGCCACCGGGGCCACTGTGGGGGACGCTATGGCCACGTGGGCCCCTTTTGGGGACGCTATGGCCACGGGGGCCACTGTGGGGGACGCTATGGCCACGGGGGCCACTGTGGGGGACGCTATGGCCACGGGGGCCACTGTGGGGGACGCTATGGCCACGGGGGCCACTGTGGGGGACGCTATGGCCACGGGGGCCACTGTGGGGGTCCCTACGGCCACCGGGGCCACTGTGGGGGTCCCTATGGCCACCGGGGCCACTGTGGGGGTCCCTATGGCCACCGGGGCCACTGTGGGGGTCCCTATGGCCACCGGGGCCACTGTGAGCGGACGCTATGGCCACCGGGGCCACTGTGAGCGGACGCTATGGCCACCGGGGCCACTGTGAGGGGACGCTATGGCCACCGGGGCCACTGTGAGGGGACGCTATGGCCACCGGGGCCACTGTGAGGGGACGCTATGGCCACCGGGGCCACTGTGAGGGGACGCTATGGCCACCGGGGCCACTGTGAGGGGACGCTATGGCCACCGGGGCCACTCTGGGGGACGCTATGGCCACCGGCGGCCACTCTGGGGGACGCTATGGCCACCGGCGGCCACTCTGGGGGACGCTATGGCCACCGGGGCCACTACTGGGGCCACTGTTGAGGTCATTATTACTTCGGGGGGTGCCATTACCACCGAGGCCACTGTGGGGGGGCGCCATTACCACCGAGGCCACTGTGGGGGCGCCATTACCACTGAGGCCACTGTGGGGGGGCGCCATTACCACCGAGGCCACTGTGGGGGGGCGCCATTACCACCGAGGCCACTGTGGGGGGGCGCCATTACCACCGAGGCCACTGTGGGGGGGGGGGGCGCCATTACCACCGAGGCCACTGTGGGGGGGGCGCCATTACCACCGAGGCCACTGTGGGGGGGGGGGGGTGTGCCATTACCACCGAGGCCACTGTGGGGGGGGGGGGCACCATTACCACCGAGGCCACTGTGGGGGGCGCCATTACCACCGAGGCCACTGTGGGGGGGGCACCATTACCACCGAGGCCACTGTGGGGGGGTGCCATTACCACCGAGGCCACTGTGGGGGGGCGCCATTACCACCGAGGCCACTGTGGGGGGGCGCCATTACCACCGAGGCCACTGTGGGGGGGGGCGCCATTACCACCGAGGCCACTGTGGGGGGGGGGCGCCATTACCACCGAGGCCACTGTGGGGGGGCGCCATTACCACCGAGGCCATTGTGGGGGGACGCCATTACCACCGAGGCCACTGTGGGGGACGCCATTACCACCGAGGCCACTGTGGGGGGGCGCCATTACCACCGAGGCCACTGTGGGGGGCGCCATTACCACCGAGGCCACTGTGGGGGGCGCCATTACCACCGAGGCCACTGTGGGGGATGCCATTACCACCGAGGCCACTGTGGGGGACGCCATTACTACCGAGGCCACTGTGGGGAATGACATTACTACTGAGGCCACTGTGGGGAATGCTATTACTACTGAAGCTACTGTTGTGGTCGCTATTACTACTTGGGCCAATATGAGGGATGCTAATACTACTGAGGCCACTAAAGGGGATGCTATTACTACCAGGGGCAATAGAGGGGACGCTATTACTACTTGGGCTAATATAGGGGACGCTATTATTACTAGCGCCAATATAGGGGATGCTATTACTACTGGGGCCAATATAGGGGCGGCAATGAGGGACCCCATTACAATTGGGGCCACAATAGGGGACACTCTTACTACTGAGGCTGCAATAGGGGGTCACAATTTCTACTGGGGCCAATGTATGGGTCATTATTACTATTGGAGCCACCAATATAAGGGGTCGCTATTACTATACGGGGCGTATTTGCTGCAGAATTTACAGTAGCTGTAGCAGCAAAGTGAATGAGATTTCGAAAATCTCATCAACACGCTGTGGAAAAAATCTGCACAAAACCTGTGCTGATACTGACATGTGGTGCGGGATTTAATTCCACAGCATGTTAATCTTAAATATTATGTCTATCAATAGCCCATCCAGTGCTACAGCGTTATTCCTTCTTTTTTTTTAACGGCCCAGTCCTTTTTAGAATGATGGAGGTAAAAATTAAATGTCGTGATAAGCCATGCCCCTAACCCTTCCCCTGAACACACCTTGGGGCTCCATGAGAAACTTTTGCTTCACAAAGGATTCCATGGCTGAAAAAGTTTGAGAACCACTGGTCTAGGGCAGTGTAACAGTTAATGTTGCATATCTGGTGTATATTGAGTTAAGGTAACTTTACAAGGTGTGATCACACAAAAAATCACTGGAAACAGTAATTTTGAAGGGATAGGCATGAGAAATTGCTTAATTGTGACTGCCTTTAGGTGAGCTAAAAAACCACCGGCTGTCTCCAGCACACTCTGTCTCCATTCACTTAACGACAGTCGCTCCTGTGAGAAAGCACAGGAGCAATAGTCGCTGGGGTGGCTGTTCAGCACTTATGCACCCAACACTCATCCCATGTAAGGGTGGATTCACACAAGCGTGTTTATGTACGTAGAATTGTGCGCACAAAAACACGCGCCCATTCGAAACTTTGGTTCCCTATGGTGTGTTCACATGTCCGTGTTTTACAGGCATGCAAACGCACGTACCTGCAAAACATAGGACATGCGTGCACCATAGGTCCCTGGTGCACGTCAATATTCCCCCAGTGGGAAGTCCTCTTGTCACTTAAAACTGTGAGAATACTGTCACAGTGTTCAGTGTCAGTGTTCAGTGACAAGGGGACACCCGGGGGGAGTAAAGAATCCACTGCCACAGCTGTCATAGCTGTGGCAGAGGATTTCTTTATCTTTGTGGGGAGTAAAGAATCCCCTGCCACAGCTGTCACAACGTGTGATGCTTTGATGAGGTCTATGGGATTCGACACATTTGTGTCCTGCACTAATGTAACAGATACTCCTATGTTAGTAAATATCAACTCAGGCTCATAGAGGACCTTGAACACTGTAACTTTTAAGCTACACATCCAAGAGGAATAAACCGTCCCCTGCTCAAGAAAAGTCTGCTTACATAAAGCCTTCCTGAGTTATCCCCTTAGACAGGACTCTGCACCAGTAATTAAACAGATGCACAATTCTCTAGATTAACCAACTAGATTGCTTCATGGGCACTGAGCTACACCGAACTGTATGGCTGTTTAATTACCACTACCTCTATATCCCCTCCCTGCACTGATGTCTATGATTGGTGCACGGAATAAACTGACTAAATCAGTAGTCAGCTTCCTGTTACAGGAACAATGCTGAAGCCTGAAGCGTTGACTAATAGTTCCTTTAGGGTGCGTTCACATGAGCGTGTGCTTGTGCCGTACATAGATGCGTACAAAACAGCTTACCCACATCAGTGCAGGGAGGGGATATAGAGGTAGTGGTAATTGAACAACCATACAGCCTAACCAACTTCATCCTGGCAGGCCCTTCCTAAAAGTAGGGGATCGTCACAATAGCGTGTCCCTAGTTGGAAGATAGGGATGGATATATAGTAGATGGAAATTCTATCCATCCATCCATTGTTAGTGCAAACAATGATATTCGCTAGGATATGCTTTTGGGATCCAATTCTTAGAGGATAAGCCGCGCCCGGTCACCTTAAATAATTTTCTTGGATTAATAACTATAATAGTCCTGAAAGTCTTAATAACATGAGCGCAAAAGCACATCTTTATTTTATTTTTTTCTAAATGCTACTACATTACGCCCTCTCTGTGATATGGGTAGTTTGTCCATGCGCTCTACTTGTGACTTCTACTCGGATTATTGCAAGACCTTGGAACTACAGGATAATTACACAGGTCAACATTGATTTTGCATCAGCTTTAATTTTAGGTGTACTAGATGTAGTTTTTCTCGCTGATTCCAAATCTGTCTTCAGATTTTTCCCCGCACGTCTGAATCTTGAGATACACACATGTCGTTTTTGTGCTAAGATATGGTTTTAGCGCAAAAATTAATCCAGTTTTCTCTTTTTCAGACTCATTGAATTTACTCAAATTGCCTTATAATGGCTAGAAATTGCAAAAATTCACCAGACGCCTTTTGTTACATTTGTGGGCAATTTACGCTATTGTCACAGCGAAGAAAAATTACACCCGAAATTTCGAAAATTTATAAATTGTATTTTGGTTGTCCATTGGGAGATCAGGACAAAAAGTGGGCACCACATGTGGTTTGTACCGGTTGTTCCAGCCTATTACGAGATTGGTTAAACAAACGGAAGCCTTCTTTTCGATTTGCTGTACCTATGATTTGGAGAGAACCGAAAGACCATCTTACTGACTGTTACTTTTGTGCTGTTAATACCACCGTATTTTCGTCGAAAAATAAGCACCTAATTGTGTACCCGAATTTGGATTCAGCCATTAGACCGGTTCCTCACGACAGCTCCCTGCCTGTTCCAGTAACACCGACCGATGGTTTGGACTCTGTCGAAGACGAATTGGTGATTGATGATGCGTCTAGAGATGCGACTGATGTCGAATTTACACCTGACGACGATGGAAAGCCGAAGGTTTTTACGCAAGGTGAACTGAATGATTTGATTAGAGATTTGTCTCTCTCTAAAGAAAAAGCTGAACTTTTGGCATCAAGACTGAAAGAAAAACATTTGCTTGCAGCTGGTGCTAAAATCTGCCACTATCGAAAGCGCAACAGTGATTTATCTAGATTTTTCACCGTTGATGGACCATTGTGTTACTGCAATGATATTAATAGCCTTTTTGAAAATTTATCCCAGGTACATTTCCCTGGTGATTGGCGTCTTTTTATTGATTCGTCGAAGACAAGTTTGAAAGCCGTATTGCTGCACAATGGCAATGAGAAGCCTTGCATTCCAATTGCTCATTCGGTACACTTGAATGAAACTCACGAAAATATGAAAATACTACTTGAAGCTATTGATTACAAAACTCATCAATGGAACATTTGCGGCGATTTGAAAGTAATTGGCATGTTGATGGGTATGCAAACAGGATTCACCAAGTTTTGCTGTTTTCTTTGTTTGTGGGATAGCCGTGCTGTAAACGACCACTATAAAAAACGCGATTGGCATTTGAGAACTGAATACGAGCCCGGTGTCAGCAGCGTCCATCATACTCCGTTGGTTGATCCACGTAAAATTTTTTTGCCGCCACTGCACATCAAGCTTGGTTTGATGAAAAATTTTGTGAAAGCGATGGGTAAACCTGAATCGGCGGGTTTTCAATTTTTGGTTGAAAAATTTCCCAAGATTAGTGCGGCTAAATTAAAAGAAGGCATCTTCGTCGGTCCTCAGATTCGAGAGGTTATGAAAGACGATCGATTTGAACAGTCACTAAACCCAGACGAAAAAGAGGCATGGAAAGCGTTCGTGTGGGTGTGTGAGAACTTTCTCGGAAATCATAAATCGCCTGAATACGAAACTGGAGTTCAGCGGCTTCTGAAATCATTTCAAAAGATGGGCTGTCGCATGTCACTAAAAATGCATTTTTTACATTCGCATCTGACATTTTTTCCAGAAAACTTGGGCGCTGTGAGCGATGAACAAGGTGAACGATTCCACCAAGATATACAGGTGATGGAAACACGTTATCAAGGGTTTTTGAATGAAAGCATGATGGCTGACTACTGTTGGATGCTTTATCGTGATGAACCAGAAAAAGTCTACAAAAGAAAGTCATATTCACAGAGATTTTGATAGATAGGTGTGATGAGAATGTTGCTTTTAATTTTATATTCGTTAATAAAGTTTGAATGGATGAAAAATGTTTTAATTAACTATTCAGTTCTAAATAAATATTAGATAATGAATTATATTTATATGCTTAACGATATACAGTATGCCAAAAACGGAATTTAGAATATCTCAATAACTGGACGTGCTGGAAAAAAACTAAGAACAGATTTGAAATCAGCGCAAAAAATTGATTAAGAAAATCGTGATTTTAAGCCTGATGCTTCCAAAAAGTTTTTTTTTGTTGACCTGTGTTATTAACGTCGCCCAGGACATTAGGGTGCTAGCGAGTTGTACCCCAACCAGGGACCCTGCTAAAAACACTAGCTAAGTCCCTCTACAGCACTTATTAAACTGTGCATAATATTAAATTACATTATGCATTAAGGCGCTGTCCCACTCATTTCTGCTATTTCTTCCACTATATAAGGCACTTGTCAGGCCTCACATGGAATACTATATACCAGTGATGGCGAACCTTTTAGAGACCGAGTGCCCAATTTGCAACCCAACACCGACTTATTTATTGCAAAGTGCCAATACGGCAATGTAACCGGAAGGGCGGTTTCAGAGGAGTTTGAATGGCCTGATTTAAAAAAAACAAACGGTTCATGCGCAACTATGCTCTGTAGTGGTGAACATAATTACACATATGGCCTTCTGTTTTAAGCCTTAGGGGTAGTTTTTAGGCGAACATGCTTTCCCCCCTTATGCTGCTGTAATATACACGGCCGTATAACGGGACAAAAAAAAACACTGAAGCCAATGGATTTCAGTGGTTTTGTTTTAACTAGTTCTTTACTTGCCCTTTAATACTATGGCCGAGAAAAGATTAGCCCTGCTCTGTAGTAAATAGGTTGTGCGGGGAAGATCGGGCAATGCCTAATTTCCCACAGTTTTTTTCCAACTCCTGCGCTCTGGTGCAGAGTGTGAATGACCAGCAAAAGGGAAGAAATTGCCCTCATTCAGGCGCACCCACGCCCTGTACTGGTGAGCGGGGGTGCGCATACGGCCATCTGTTTTCACCCTAAATGGCCTACTCTGGTCTTCAGCTCAGTTGTGTAGGCAGAGATAAGGTAGGCTTAGGGCCCACACCCACTTGCGTTTTTTTAATGCTGTGATATCGCTGTGTTTTTTTTAACACGATTGTCAATGGGACTTTCTAATGTTAAAAACGCATTGCACTAAAATCACAAAGCACCAACTTGGGATGTGTTTTTAACATTAGAAAGTCCCATTGACAATCGCAGCGATATCGCAGCGTTAAAAAAAACACAAGTGGGTGTGAGCCGTCATTGAGAGGGGTGAACTGTGTAACAAAGACAGCGATACAATTGACAGGTCGCGGATTAAATTCCGCACCACAAGTCAGTTTCGCACATGTTTTGTCCGGGTTATTTCCGCAGCTTGTGGACGAGATTTTCTTGTCCACTTTGCCAATACTGTAAATATTGCAGAATACCACTCCGTGTGAACCCCACCGATATGTTTACAGTTCGCTTATTAACGCCTTCCTGCTATATAACGTACATTTAGGTCACGCAGGTGCGGGGTATGTATGAAGAGAGATCGCGGGGCAACCTCTCTTCATACAGCATGGGTGAAAGCTGTTTACTACACCTGAATCCCACGGGCAATAGATGCAATTGGCAGCAACTTTTAAATTCCTGCAAACGATGTTTGGGTGTCCCGTACGCCCACCTCCTGTGTGAGATGGCTTGATAGGCTGCCTGTCAGATCGCAGTATGATGTAATGCTATTTAATTTTAAAAAATTAAATGTGTTTGAAAAAAAATAAAAATACAGAAAAAATAAACTATTAGTTTGGTATTGCAGTAATTGTACTGATCCGTAGTATAAAGGTAACAGGTCATTTTTGTTGCAGTTTGTGCGCCGTAGAATCAAAATGCAGCGAAAGATGACGGAATGTTTTTTTTTTTTCATTTACTCCACTTAGAATTTTTTAAAAGTTTTTCAGCACATTATATGGTGCGTTAAATAGCACCCTTGAAAAACACAACTCGTCCCACAAAAACAAGCCCTCATACAGTGACGTCGATGCATAAATAAAGGAGTTACGATTTTTTAAAAGGGGGGAGGAAAAAACGAAAATGGAAAAAAAGGGGCGGCGTCATTAAGGGGTTAAATGTGACCTTTGAGACACCTGCACACAGCTGGGTCAGATCCCGCAGCGGAATCCAACCCTGTGCCTGGCCAGTGACCTCCGCGTACCTATCTGGATTCTTCATAATCTGTACAGCAGATGTGTCAGACAGCACGCATGCACAGTACAGATTATGTCGCGTCGACACGGGTCCTGTGGCCATTCTGCAATCATGACTGCAAAATGGGCGCAGGACAAACTGCTTCCATTGACTTCAATGGAGCCGTCCATGCGTAGCCCTCACAGAATTGCTGCATGCTGCGATTTATCCTCTGCGAGCAGAAAATTGCAATTTCTGTTAATGGAAGTGAAACCACGTATTTCCCTGGCATGCTATGGGGCGGTATTTGCTGTGGAGTCCAGAGGCGGATGCCCGCTGTGGACTCCGAAATGCAAATCCGCTGTATGCGTTTGGCCAGAATAGAACATGCTGCGATTTTCCATCCGCGAGCGAAAAGTCGCAATTGACTTCCGCTCGTGGACTTGGAAAAGTGATTTTCCACAGCGTGTCTGCGCAGTATTTGCTGTGGAATCCGGAGGCGGATGTCCGCTCCAGATTCCGCAGTGCAAATCCGCCCATGTTCATGTGTGCAGCGGGCAGTTGGTGAGCTGAGAAGTGGTTAGCAGTGAAACCCTTCTGTCAGTTACTTACTTCCTCAAGCTTCTGTACATTCAGGTGTTTCTTACAGGAACTTATACTAATCTTGCCCCTATCTTTGCAGTACGTGCTCTTTGCTTCTTACATCACCCAGGCAGCTATCGTCTTGGTCTTCCTTTTAACCTCCGCCCAGGTTTTCCTTACTGCTGCACTCCAGCTCCGCTCCACCCCGCTCACAGGACAATCACATTGAGTGCAGGCTGCCGTCGGCTCCGCATATGAATTGCCCGCCTTCGTTCTGACAGGGGAGGAAGCGCTCTGATTAGGCTGCTGTGCGGAGGGGAGGGGGGAACGAGGAGCTGCTAGATAACAGCGTGTGCCGGCAATCCCCTTCACCTCAGGCTGCCGTCAGCTCTGGATTTGAACTGCCCGCCTGTACTTCTGACAGGGGAGGAAGCTCTCCTATTGAGCTGCAGTGCGGAGGAGCGGGTGATACTAGCGAACAGCACGCGTGCCGGCAGAAAGGGCTCGGCGTGCCCTCTCCGGCACGTGTGCCATAGGTTCGCCAACACTGCTATATACTGTGTACAGTTCTGGACACTGGTGCTCAAGAAAGATGTTGCAGCACTTGAGGGGATTCAAAGAAGGGCAACTAAATTAAGAAACGGAATGGGAGGACTGGAATACCCAGAGAGGCTATCAAAATTGGGATTAGTCATTTGGTCGCCCCTTAACCATCTTTTTTCCAGGGTGAATATATATAAATACATTAGGGGACAATACAAGGATTTTTCCCATGAACTGTTTATACCCAGGACTGCAATGGTAACAAGAGATATGCGCAGTACATTACGCGGACGTATGCAGGGCCAAGGCCAGGCTCACAGCTGGGAGGCCCACAGTGGATTCCACATATGTCTATGTGAGCTCGGAATTATTGAGATTACTACCTGTCATACGTAATTTACAAGAAGTCCCTGGGAATGCTCACCTTCCTGCAGTTCCAGGAGCAGCTTTTTGAGTGCCTTCTGTGCGAGACCACCGCACCTCAGCAAGCTTATGAAGCCTCACAGAGCGTCACTTTTTACACCCCATCCCAGCCGCTAAGGTTAAGAAATAGCCCCCAAAAAGCATGAGAGGAAGAGGGACACCCGGTGTTATTGCCCCATGTGCCCGTCCCAACTGGACTTCCGTAATTACCCGTCTTCTGACATACCACAGAGTTTACATTATTACTTTGATTTAAGATTTAGGGAATGCCAAAAAGGGCGGGGGGGGGGGGCTATTTTTAGGGAGTCAATTTTTGTTCCACACAAGTGAGCAATGGGGCCTGGAATTTATTCAGTTGTGCTCTGAAATCCAATGGGTGTTCCCTCCATTATAGGCCTAGCCATGTGTTCTATAAGCAGATTGGCGCCACAATGGGTATTTTTCTTAACACGTGACAAACAGGGGTATCCATTTTGGGGTGCAAGTCTTCATTCATATGTGTGCTATACAAAAAAAACCCTGTTTTTAAAATTAAAACGATTGCCAAAAAAAAGGAAAATCATAATTTTGTTCCTTCTGCCTTGCTTAGATTAATTCAAATACTGTGGGATCAAAATACACAGTACACTCCTAAATGAATTCAGTAAGGGGTCTAGTTTTCAAAATGAGGTTGTTTGTGGGGGTTCTCCATCGTTTTTGCTGCTCAAGGGCTCTACAAGTGTGCAATGGGGCCTAAATCACCTTCAAGCAAAATTTCGGTTCTGAAAGCCACCGGCTGCTCTTTTCGGTTTGGGCCCCGTTGTGCATATGAACATAAGATTAGTGCCACAATGAGTAGGTTTCTGAGCACAGGACAAACAGGGGTATCCATTTTGAGGTGCAAGACTTCATTCATATGTGTGCTATGTAGAGATGAGCGAGCACTAGAGATGAGCGAGCATACTCGTCCGAGCTTGATACTCGTTCGAGTATTAGGGTGTTCGAGATGCTCGTTACTCGTGACGAGTACCACGCGATGTTCGGGTTACTTTCATTTTCTTCCCTGAGAAATTTGCACGCTTTTCTGGCCAATAGAAAGACAGGGAAGGCATTACAACTTCCCCCTGCGACGTTCAAGCCCTATACCACCCCCCTGCAGTGAGTGGCTGGCGAGATTAGGTGTCACCCGAGTATTAAAATCTGCCCCTCCCGCGGCTCGCCACAGATGCATTCTGACATAGTTCAGGGAAAGTGTTGTTGATGCCGGAGCTGCTGTAGGGAGAGTGTTAGGAGTGATTTTAGGCTTCAAGAACCCCAACGGTCCTTCTTAGGCCATAGAAATCGCAGATCGCACCTATGTGCGATCTGCGATTTCTGTTCTCTTCTCTATATGCGCTCAATGGGGCCGGCGGCAGCAGCGCCGTCCCATTGAGAACATATAGAAGACAAATCATTCTTCTCTGCCACAGCTATAACAGCTGTGGCAGAGAAGAACGATGTTTGCCCATTGAATTCAATGGAGCCAGCAATACAGCAGGTTCCACTGAAAGCAATGGGCTGCCGGCGATCGCGGGATGAATTGTCTGGAAGGGCTTAAATATATAAGCCCTTCCCTGCAATTCATCCAGAAATGTGTTACAATAAAAATATATACCGGCGTATAAGGCGACGGGGCGTATAAGACGACCCCCCAACTGTCACCTTATACGCCGGGAATACAGCGGAGCAAAGAATAAAAATCAGTACTCACTTCTCCTGGCGTTCTGCGGTGCTCCTGCAGGCTGTCGCTCCCTCCTGGTCCCCGGCAGAGCATTGCTTTCTCTACGAAGGGCTTTAAATCCCCGCCTCCAGAAACACACGTGCCTTCAGCCAATCACAGCCAATGACAATGATGTCAACCACTGCGTCCAGAAAGCAATGCTCTGCCGGGGACCAGGAAGCGATGGGAACGACACAGCAATGGACAGGGCAGGCGAGGGGCCACATGTTGGGCTGCATCTCAAGTTCACAGGTCCCACTATTAAGCCACAATAGCGGCAAGAGTGGCCCCCCCCCCTCCCAAAAACTTTTACTTCTGAAAAGCCCTCATTAGCAATGCATACCTTAGCTAAGCACCACACTACCTCCAACAAAGCACAATCACTGCCTGCATGACACTCCACTGCCACTTCTCCTGGCTTACATGCTGCCCAACCGCCCCCCCTCCCCCCCCACAGCGCACACCAAAGTGTCCCTGCGCAGCCTTCAGCTGCCCTCATGCCACGCCACACTCATGTCTATTTATAAGTGCGTCTGCCATGAGGAGGAACCGCAGGCACACACTGCAGAGGGTTGGCACGGCTAGGCAGCGACCCTCTTTAAAAGGGGCGGGGCGATAGCCCACAATGCTGTACAGAAGCAATGAGAAATCCAATCCTGTGCCACCTCCATCAGGAGCTGCACACGTGGGCATAGCAATGGGGAACCTATGTGCCACACACTATTCATTCTGTCAAGGTGTCTGCATGCCCCAGTCAGACCAGGGTTTTTTATAAATAGTCACAGCCAGGTACAACTCCGCAATGGGAATTACGTGTGCACCCACAGCATGGGTGGCTCCCTGGAACCCTCCGGCGGTACATAAATATATCCCATTGCATTGCCCATCATAGCTGAGGTAATGTCGTGCTTAATGCAGGTGGGCTTCGGCCCACACTGCATGCCCCAGTCAGACTGGGGTTCTTTAGAAGTGGACACATGCAGTTTCAACTCCGTGTGGACCCACAGCATGGGTGGGTGCCAGGAAGCCACCGGCGGTACATAAATATATCCCATTGCATTGCCCATCACAGCTGAGGTAATGTCGTGCTTAATGCAGGTGGGCTTCGTCCCACACTGCATGCCCCAGTCAGACTGGGGTTCTTTAGAAGTGGACACATGCAGTTACAACTCCGTGTGGACCGACAGCATGGGTGGCTCCCTAGAACCCACCGGCGGTACATAAATATATCCCATTGCAGTGCCCAACACAGCTGATGTAACGTCAGCTCTAATGCAGGTGGGCTAAAAATTAATTTGATTACACTGTAGGCAAGGGCCCCCAAAAATTGGTGTACCAACAGTACTAATGTACCTCAGAAAAATTGCCCATGCCCAACCAAGAGGGCAGGTGAAACCCATTAATCGCTTTGGTTAATGTGGCTTAATTGGTAACTAGGCCTGGAGGCAGCCCAGTTAAAATAAAAATTGGTTGAGGTGAAAGTTTCAACGCTTTAATGAGCATTGAAACGTATAAAAATTGTTTACAAAAATTATATGACAGCCTTGTGGGTCTAAGAAAAATTGCCCGTTCGGCGTGATTATGTGAGGTTTCAGGAGGAGGAGCAGAAGGAGGAGGAGGAATATTATACACAGATTGATGAAGCAAAAAGGTCCCCGTTTTTGATGGTGATAGAGAACGATGCTTCCATCCGCGGGTGCAGCCTACGTATTGCTTAGGTATCGCTGCTGTCCGCTGGTGAAGAAGAGAAGTCTGGGGAAATCCAGGCTTTGTTCATCTTGATGAGTGTAAGCCTGTCGGCACTGTCGGTTGACAGGTGGGTACGCTTATCCGTGATGATTCCCCCAGCCGCACTAAACACACTCTCTGGCAAGACGCTAGCCGCAGGACAAGCAAGCACCTCCAGGGCATACAGCGCGAGTTCAGGCCACGTGTCCAGCTTCGACACCCAGTAGTTGTAGGGGGCAGAGGCGTCACCGAGGACGGTCGTGCGATCGGCTACGTACTCCCTCACCATCCTTTTACAGTGCTCCCGCCAACTCAGCCTTGACTGGGGACCAGTGACACAGTCTTGTTGGGGAGCCAGAAAGCTGGCAAAGGCCTTGGATAATGGTCCCCTGCTGCGCTGTACATGCTGCCTGATCTCTGCGCCTCCCCTGCTACCTGGCCCTCGGAACTGCGCCTTCGGCCACTAGCGCTGTCGGATGGGAAGTTTACCATCAGTTTGTCCACCAGCGCCCTGTGGTATAGCATCATTCTCGAACCCCTTTCCTCTTCGGGAATGAGAGTGGAAAGGTTCTCATTATACCGTGGGTCGAGCAGTGTGTACACCCAGCAATCCGTAGTGGCCAGAATGCGTGTAACGCGAGGGTCACGAGAAAGGCATCCTAACATGAAGTCAGCCATGTGTGCCAGGGTACCTGTACGCAACACATGGCTGTCCTCACTAGGAAGATCACTTTCAGGATCCTCCTCCTCCTCCTCTTCCTCCTCCTCAGGCCATACACGCTGAAAGGATGACAGCCCAGCAGCATCTGTACCCTCAGCAGTGGGCCAAGCTGTCTCTTCCCCCTCCTCCTCCTCCTCCTCTGGCCATACACGCTGAAAGGATGACAGGCAAGCAGCATGTCTACCCTCAGCAGTGGGCCAAGCTGTCTCTTCCCCCTCCTCCTCATGCTCCTCCCCCTCCTCCTCAACGCGCTGAGATAGAGACATGAGGGTGCTCTGACTATTCAGCGACATACTGTCTTCCCCCGTCTCAGTTTCCGAGTGCAAAGCGTCTGCCTTTATGCTTTGCAGGGAACTTCTCAAGAGGCATAGCAGAGGAATGGTGACGCTAATGATTGCACCATCCCCGCTCAGCATCTGGGTAGACTCCTCAAAGTTTCCAAGGACCTGGGAGATGTCTGCCAACCAGGCCCACTCTTCTGTAAATAATTGAGGAGGCTGACTCCCACTACGCCGCCCATGTTGGAGTTGGTATTCAGCAATAGCTCTAAGCTGCTCATAGAGCCTGGCCAACATGTGGAGCGTAGAGTTCCACTGTGTGGGCACGTCGCACAGCAATCGGTGCACTGGCAGATGAAACCGATGTTGCAGGGTCCGCAGGGTGGCAGCGTCCATCTTGGAGTTGTGGAAATGTGCGCTGACCCGGCGCACCTTTCCGAGCAGGTATGACAAGTGTGGATAGCTTTTCAGAAAGCGCTGAACCACCAAATTAAAGACATGGGCCAGGCATGGCACGTGCGTGAGGCTGCCGAGCTGCAGAGTCTCCACCAGATTATGGCCGTTGTCACACACGACCATACCCGGTTGGAGGCTCAGCGGCGCAAGCCAGCGGTCGGTCTGCTCTGTCAGACCCTGCAGCAGTTCGTGGGCCGTGTGCCTCTTCTCTCCTAAGCTGAGTAGTTTCAGCACGGCCTGCTGACGCTTACCCACCGCTGTGCTGTCACGCCGCGCGACACCGACTGCTGGCGACGTGCTGCTGACACATCTTGATTGCGAGACAGAGGTTGCGTAGGAGGAGGAGGGTGGTTTAGTGGAGGAAGCATACACCGCCTCAGATACCACCACCGAGCTGGGGCACGCAATTCGGGGGGTGGGTACGACGTGAGCGGTCCCTGGCTCTGACTCTGTCCCAACCTCCACTAAATTCACCCAATGTGCAGTCAGGGAGATATAGTGGCCCTGCCCGCCTGTGCTTGTCCACGTGTCTGTTGTTAAGTGGACCTTGGCAGTAACCGCGTTGGTGAGGGCGCGTACAATGTTGCGGGAGACGTGGTCGTGCAGGGCTGGGACGGCACATCGGGAAAAGTAGTGGCAACTGGGAACCGAGTAGCGCGGGGCCGCCGCCGCCATCATGCTTCTGAAAGCCTCCGTTTCCACAAGCCTATACGGCAGCATCTCCAGGCTGATCAATTTGGCAATGTGCACGTTTAACGCTTGAGCGTGCGTGTGCGTGGCGGCGTACTTGCGCTTGTGCTCAAACAGTGGCGCTAGCGACGTCTGGACGCTGCGCTGAGAGACATTGCTGGATGGGTCCGAGGACAGCGGAGGTGAGGGTGTGGGTGCAGGCCAGGAGACGGTAGTGCCTGTGTCCTCAGAGGGGGGTTGGATCTCAGTGGCAGGTTGGGGCACAGGGGGAGAGGCAGTGGTGCAAATCGGAGGCGGTGAACGGCCTTCGTCCCACCTTGTGGGGTGCTTGGCCATCATATGCCTGCGCATGCTGGTGGTGGTGGCTCCCCAGCTGATCTTGGCGCGACAAAGGTTGCACACCACTGTTCGTCGGTCGTCAGGCGTCTCTGTGAAAAACTGCCACACCGTAGAGCACCTTGACCTCTGCAGGGTGGCATGGCGCGAGGGGGCGCTTTGGGAAACAGTTGGTGGATTATTCGGTCTGGCCCTGCCTCTACCCCTGGCCACCGCACTGGCTCGGCCTGTGCCCACACCCTGACTTGGGCCTCCGCGTCCTCGCCCGCGTCCACGTCCTATAGGCCTACCCCTACCCCTCAGCATGGTGTATTACCAGTAGTGTACAAACAGAACGCTGTAATTAAATGTGCCGCTTATTGGCCTGTGGTTGGAGGCTGACTTCGCTTACGGAATGCCAGGAAATAATTTTGCGCAAGCCTGCTGTAACACTTAGCTGGCTGCGTATGAATTAGGAGGACAACTACACCCAGCACAGACCCAGTACACTGAGGACAGTCACAGGCAGCCCAAATAAAATTTTTTCCCCAAATGTTTTTGCAAAGGCCCACTGCCTATATTCAATCAATATATCTCTTCTCTCTCTGCGTCACCGCTACTGGCCCTGGAGTATGTCAAATAACTGCAGAGTGTTGCACTGTGGACTGGAATACAGCGGTGATTTAACAGCCAACACAGAGCCAGGAAATAATTTTGTGCAAGCCTGCTGTAACACTTAGCTGGCTGCGTATGAATTAGGAGGACAACTACACCCAGCACAGACCCAGAACACTGAGGACAGTCACAGGCAGCCCAAATAGATTTTTTTCCCCAAATGTTTTTGCAAAGGCCCACTGCCTATATTCAATCAATATATTTCTTCTCTCTCTGCGTCACCGCTACTGGCCCTGGAGTATGTCAAATAACTGTAGAGTGTTGCACTGTGGACTGGAATACAGCGGTGATTTAACAGCCAACACAGAGCCAGGAAATAATTTTGCGCAAGCCTGCTGTAACACTTAGCTGGCTGCATATGAATTAGGAGGACTACTACACCCAGCACAGACCCAGAACACTGAGGACAGTCACAGGCAGCTCAAATAGATTTTTTTCCCCCAAATGTTTTTGCAAAGGCCCACTGCCTATATTCAATCAATATGTCTTCTGTCCCTGCCTCACAATATATGTGTTCTGTCCCTGCCTCACAATATATGTCTTCTGTCTCTGCCTCACCACTACTGGCCCTGCACTATGTCTAATTACTGCAGGGCGCAATGCTCTGCACGGCCCATATACAAAAAAAAAAAAAAGTGCAACACTGCAAAAAGCAGCCTCCACAGTACTGCACACGGTTAGATGTGGCCCTAAGAAGGACCGTTGGGGTTCTTGAAGCCTAAAATACTCCTAACGCTCTCCCTATAGCAGCTCCGGCACCAACAGCCCTTTCCCTAAACTATGTCAGAACGCATCTGTGGCGAGCCGCGGGAGGGGCCGATTTTTATACTCGGGTGACACCTGATCTCGCCAGCCACTCACTGCAGGGGGGTGGTATAGGGCTTGAACGTCGCAGGGAGAAGTTGTAATGCCTTCCCTGTCTTTCTATTGGCCAGAAAAGCGCGCTAACGTCTCAGAGATGAAAGTGAAAGTAACTCGAACATCGCGTGGTACTCGTCACGAGTAACGAGCATCTCGAACACGCTAATACTCGAACGAGTATCAAGCTCGGACGAGTACGTTCGCTCATCTCTAGTGCTATACAAATAAAGTTTTTAAAATGACAATTGCCAAAAAATGAAAATCATAATTTTTTCCTTCTGACTTACTTAGATTAATTCAAATACTGTGGGGTCCAAATACACAGTAGACCCCTAGATGAATTTGTTAAGGGGTCTAGTTTTCAAAATGGGGTAATTTGTGGGAGTTCTCTATCGCTTTGGACACTCAAGGGCTCTACAAGTGGGTGTGGGGCCTAAAAGGCCTTCATACAAAATTTCTGTTCTGAAAGCCAACGGCTGTTTCTTTAATTTTGGGCCCTGTTGTGCATACAAACATAGGATTGGGGCTACAATGGGTATGTTTGTGAACACAGGACAAACAGAGGTATCCATTTTGGGATGTAAATCCTTATTTTCATGTCCACAATAGAAAAAAAACTGCTTTTAAAATGACATATTTGCAAAAATATGAAATGCAATTTTTTCCCCCTCTAAATTGCATTAACTCCTTAAAAAAACTGTAGGGTAAAAATACTCATGACACCCCTCAGCAAATATATTAAGGGTATAGTTTTTTAAAATGGGATAGTATCTATCATTCTGACACATATGAGCCTTTGCAATCTTGG
Source organism: Eleutherodactylus coqui (assembly GCF_035609145.1). Lineage (NCBI taxonomy): Eukaryota > Metazoa > Chordata > Amphibia > Anura > Eleutherodactylidae > Eleutherodactylus > Eleutherodactylus coqui. The sequence continues at coordinate 70,384,238 of NC_089847.1, forward strand.
CTTGATCTAGGAAAACAAAATGTTGCTCAAAATGTTGCTAATCAATGTTAAATTTGTACATCTCCTAAATGGTTAAAAAACGAAAGTTTTCAAAATGTGTTTCCAGAATAAATCAAACAGATGGAAATATATGTTTTATCAAAATTTATACAGTATATTTGCACATATTTGAGATTGAGTGCAATTAAACATGTGAAAAAAATACATTTTTTCTAATTTTCCCAATGTTAGCGCTTTTAATAAATATACACAAATTCTATCAGTCTATTCTTACCATCTAAATGAAGTACAATATGTGGCAAAAAAACAATGTCAGAATCACTTGGATTTGCAAAATCTTAACACAGTTATCCTATGTTAAAGTGACACGTCAGATTTCCAATATTTGGCCTGGTCATTAAAGTGCAAATAGGCTTGGTCACTAAGGGGTTAAACAGCTATGTTGGAAGAGTAAAAAAAAAAATTATAGCTCTTGAAAAGCAGAGATGTAAAAACAAAAATGGAAAATTCTAAAAATTGCGGATCATTAAAGGATTAACCCTTTCCAATCCAATTTGTATCCTGGTTTTCCTAGGGGGCTTACTCTTTTTCTGCCTTTATACAATGGCGCTTTATGCTGGCTAAAGCCAGTACTGCGTGAGGTGACATGTTGGATAGGCTCCGACAGCAGAGGGGCTGGCAATTTACAGTAATAGAGCCCTGACGGATGTCTTGCAACATCGGAGCTGTACAGCCTTAAATCATAATGTCTTCAGAGATCAGACAGTGGATTGGAAAGGGTTAAAGTAATCATTGAAAAGTCAAAATACATACTTACCTTTGCATTGCATGCCCTGTCTAAAAAGCCCCTTTAGGAGGCGGCGGCAGTGCTGACAAATTGTGGGACGAGTGTACGTGTGAACTTGAAAGGTGTGGGGAACCTTTACCCTGTTCATATCCTGCCAATCTTTCCATATTGGTCGTCCTTTAAAGGAGGGGACACGCGATTTTTTGTTGTTAACCTGCATGAACAACATTAATGAGGCTGGTTATCCAGAGAAAATTGCTTTGATTCTTCAGGGTAAATTTATTATTAATTCAAACCTTACATTTGCCTATAAAAATAACTGTAGCTTAAGCGTTGTGTCACACACAGTTCTTTTTTTGAATTCCAAGAGCTTTATAGGATTTTTCAAAATAAAGGTTACAAAGTCTTAAAAAGAAAAACTGTTTATACGGCCTTACATCTTATGCCATGTATATGTATAGTAATACAGAGTCTGTAGATGTAAAAATCGAGTATGAATCTCTGTGCCAATGGTATTTCCTTTTTCTATGGCAAACTGAGAAACGGTATTAGTGTATCTTGATGCCACCAGAAAGTACTGGTGGAGTCAAGACGGACTGCCTGGTGACGCCCCTTCAAGGTGATTGGCTGCATAGAAGGCTCGGCAGTAGGTCCTGCCAGGAAAGTATTATTATTCCTTCTGCTCTAGCGGTTTTTGCTGCTGCATATTAGTCCCTTGAGCTGAAATCTCCTTATCCCTTCTCCTGTAGTGGTTTCTGCTCCAGCAGATTATTCCCTGTCGCTGAAATCCCCACAGCTACTCTCCGTGGCTGTTTTTTGTCCCCCGGCCCTGTAATCGACAATCGTGCTGTTACTTACCCGGGCCTGGGTTCCCTGCTACAGCTGCCTATCTCCCCGGGTGCCCCACTGCAGCTTTTTGGTCCCCAGCAGTGTGTTCCCTGCCGCTGTTGCTTCTGCAGAGCGGTCCGGCTCTCCGTTGTGTCCTGTGCGGCGCTCATGTCTGCGGACTGCCCACGTGACCTCATCCATCCCGGCTCACTTCAGCGGCTCCCCGGCCCTTACATCTCTATAATTTCTATAGTATCAGATTACAGGGCGCATAATGCAATAGTTATTGTTTGGTGTCAGCAGTAGGTCTTTTTCATATCATATATATATATATATATATATATATATATATATATATATATATATATATATATATTCTCATTTTTGTTACTATTTTTGAACATCTAGACATTTGGCACTTTTTCCACTGTAGCTGGGGCATGCATAGGAGCCCCAGTTACAGGGGAAAGCATACTCCTTTGCTGATAGTAGTCACTAAGAGCTGATCAGGGTCAGCTAGAATCATGCAGCTCTGCCTTGGCAGGGGGCACCCAGTGGTCATGTGATCGTTGGGTCAAATAGCGAAAGTAACACTTCTGCTTTCTCTGTTCACTTCATAGCGTTCATTCAATGCTATGTAGCCTGTAAAGGAGAAGGCAGAAGCTGTTAAAAACTGCTTTTGTCCTCTCCTCCAGGTCTTCGCTGTAACCTGACCCACTCCTGTTAGATTGCAGGAGCAGAAGCTTTAATCCAGCGCTGTATTTTTACTATTGGCCAGGATTAAACCTCAGGACTAAGCACTGTAAATTTACAGTGCTTGGTTCTTAAGAGGTTAAACTAATGCGCAAATGGGAAATGGATTTGGATAGCTTTATTATTTTTAATCAATGGCAATCATCATTTCATCTCATACATAAAGCATTCCACTGCACTTCCCACCATGAAGCAGCCATAAAATTACATTTTAGATGGTATTACACACCAACCAGGCTTTACCAAATGTTTCCATTTTGTTCACTCCCTTGCTGGAGAAAATATGTACAACCCAAGGCACTTTTTGCATGCTTTATGAATGTGGTGAAACATATATTACATATATTCTGGAGTTGCAAGAAGAGTCAACTGTTTTGGAATGAAACCAACCACATTATAAACTCCATTACTAAAAGAACCTGTACTTTAAAGCCACAGTTTTTATGGCAGTTTTTATTGTAGTTTTTTGACCCAAAGTCAGAAGTGGATTCAATATATGAGGGAAATATAAAGGAAAGACTGATACTCCTCCTTCTTGCTGGATCCACTTCTGGTTTTAGATTTAAAAAAAAGCCACATGAAAAACTGCCACAAAAACTGCTGCTCCCCCTTCCTACATAAAAAACCTTGTATGTTAAACCACTCTTAGGGTGCCCACCCACTAGCGTTTTTTTACTGCGAAATTCGCAGCGTTTTTTTTTTTCTGCAGGGGTCTTTGGGCTATGGGACATGCAAAGCTAAAATCGCGATCGCGCAAAATCGCGATATCGCGGTAAATCGCGATTTTTACATTACAAGTCCCATAGACCCCCTGCAGAAAAAAAAAACCTGCGAATTTCGCAGTGAAAAAAAAACGCCAGTGGGTGGGCGCCCTTAAAGTACAACCCCCTTAAAATAATCAATATGCTTTATGGCTTATGCACAATATGGCTCTACGCAGGAGTAGTATAATTAGTACCATGGAGAGGATCAGATCTTTTTCAAGAATATCAAAAATCTTTCCCAAAGAAAGCCTATAGGAAAGTCTTTGCTAAATGCGATTGTTTCAGTAAGAGAAACAAACTAATCTTGTAGATATGATACGTTTTAATAGCTAACAAAAAGAGATTATGTTACAGCAAACTTTCAAATCTACTTAGGATTCTTAAATCTGGAAATATTAGTCTTTGCTGGTATTGTGGTATGAGATCCAATCCTTAGGCCACTCTTATATGTCAGTTTTCTACCGTGATTACCGGGGTGTTTTGAACACTGCAGTAATTGCGGTATAATACTCCCATTTTATTTCCATGGGGCCTGGCAGGCATGCGTCCGATGGCAGCACTGGACTGCGCTTTCCTGAATTGTGATTTTGGAGCATTGTCTGTTCTATTTTTCATGGGCAGGTAAGCAAATATTTGGTGGGCGCCACGCTTCACTCATTAGGAGAGCTTTAAACTAGAACAATATGGGAAGGGAAGTGAAAGGCCAGGTAAAAATATACAGCTAATTAATACATTTGAGAACCTCGCTATTAGAAGTGGAAAGAAAGAACAAAGACAAAAAATTCTGAAGGAAAGTAGAGAAGCAAGAGACACCGATCACAAACTAAAATGTTTTTGCACAAATTGGAGCTCCTAACACTGGACGAGAAATATAATGTCATAGGCATTATGGACACTTGGTGGAATGATACATGATTGAAATACAAGGCTTGGAGGATACAACTTATTTAAAAAGAAACAGACCTAATTAAAGGGGAGGAGGTATTGTGATGTATGTTAGGAAAACATTCATCTACACAGAGATTCAAACTTCAGAGCACGGTAGTTCTGTAGAAACTGTTTGGGTAGCCATGCAAGGAGAGAGCAACAGAAAGGACACTATTGTAGGCATTTACTATAGGCCACCTGACAAGCAGAAAAAAGTATGGCATAGTGATTATGGGAGATTTTAACTATCCAGACACTTGTTGGGAATCTCTCTCAGGTAAAAGTAATGGATCCAAAAAATTCTTATCCGCTGTTACTGACAACTTTATCTTCCAAAAGGTAGAAGAGAAAACAAGGGAATCTGCTATCTTGGACCTAATTCTTACCAACAGGGAGTAAATAGTTGAGGAGTGGCTGGGACCTTAGGAGGCAGTGATCATTCTATCCTTGAATTTTGGATAAAAGGGGGTGGGGGTGGGGGACCTGAGAAAACTCAGACCTCAAGGTTGGATTTCAGAAAGGCAAATTTTAATGACCTCAGAAAGAGGATAGGAAGAATCCAATGGCTGGATGTTCTACAGCAGGGGTCCCCAACCGCCGGGCCGCGGACCGGGGCCGGGCCGTTGGGTGTTTAGCGCCGGTCCGCGGCACCGCCGGGAACTTTTACTCTAAACACAAGGCCCGCGGGCCGAATCCGGCCCGCTGCCTTGTGCTATGTGGCCCGCGGCGTGCCGACGCCGCAGACCACCGAAGCGATTACCAGCGAGGGCGCCGCAGCTCCCCGCTGGTAATCGCGCTGATGCCGGCGCACACTGACGTCTGTGCAGCCAGGATACTCTTCCCCGAGTCCCCTGCTCATTAGTTCCGCAGGAGAGGACTCGGGGAGGAAGCGTTCCGGGCTGACGTCAGGGCAAGCAGACAGAGAGCGACAGCAGGGAGGAGGTAAGTATATGGGTTGGGGAGCTGCCTATTACGGGGGGGGGCTACTTATTACAGGGGAAGGGGCTGCCAATTACTGGGAGGGCTGGTTATTACTGGGGGCTACTTATTACAGGGGAAGGGGCTGCCTATTACTGGGGGGGGCTACTTACTACTGGGGGACCTGCTTATTACAGGGGGGACGTGCTTATTACTGGGGGGTTGCTTACTGGGGGGGGGGGGTGCTTATTACTGGGGGGGGAGGGCTACTTATTACAGGGGAAGGGGCTGCTTATTACTGGGGGGGGCTACTTATTACAGGGGAAGGGGCTGCCGATTACTGGGGGGGGGCTGCCTATTACGGGGGGGGGGGGGCTGCCTATTACTGGGGGGGGGGGACCTGCTTATTACTGGAGGGGTTGCTTACTGGGGGGGCTGCTTATTACAGGGGAAGGGGCTGCCTATTACTGGGGGGGGGCTATTACTGGCTGGGGGGACCTGCTTATTACTGGGGGGAACCTGCTTATTACTGGGGGGGCTGCTTATTACTGGGGGGGTGTTCTTATTACAGGGGAATGGGGTTGCTTATTACTGGGGGGGCTGGTTATTACTGGGGGGGACCTGGTTATTACTGGGGGGGACCTGCTTATTACTGGGGGGGGGATTGCTTACGGGGGGGGCTGCTTATTACTGGGGTGGGCTGGGGGCTACTTATTACAGGGGAAGGGGCTGCTTATTACTGGAGAGGCTGCCTATTACTGGGGAGGCTGCCTATTACTGGGGGGGGGGGGGCTGCCGCCTAGTACTTGGGGGGGGGGGGGCGCTGCCTATTACTGGGGGTGGGGCGCTGCCTATTACTGGGGAGGGGGACCTGCTTATTACTGGGGGGACCTGCTTATTACTGGGGGGGGGGGGGGCTGCTTATTACTGGGAGGGGACCTGCTTATTACTGGGGGGGGGACCTGCTTATTACAGGGGGAGGGGCTGCTAATTACTGAGGGATGGGGGCTGTCTATTACTGGGGGGGGGGAGATAAATTATATGCTGCCCTATGTGTGTGCTGGGGGGGGGGGAGATTATACACTGCCCTATGTGTGTACTGCCAGGACATTCTAATGTCATAACTAAATAAGAATGCACTAAACTCCAACCCCCTTCATAACCCCGCCCCCTATAACCAAAACCCCGCCCATGTCCCGCCCAACCCTGCCGGGCCTTGTAAAAATGGTCTTGCTTGAAGCCGGTCCCTGGTGCCAAAAAGGTTGGGGACCACTGTTCTACAGGACAAAAATGTCCAAGAAGGCTGGGAAATGATCCGAAATGAGATTCTCAAAGCACAATCGTTAACAATCCCTATAAGAAGGAAGAATGGGAAGCATTTAAAGAGACCAGGATGGGGGCGTGGCTAGCGGATGGCCGAGCAGGACGCATAAAGAGCGGGCTCCCGGTCTACTTGCTCCTAGAGGCTAATATTTACCTCCAAACAACAGCGAAATCACCCCCACCGAGCCAAATGAGGAAGCGGGCAACTTCAGAGGCCAGGACACCAGTGGAGAGCGGGAGAAAGAGCGGCATGGAACGCTTCCTTGGAGCGCTGGGTCTGAGCGGGAGGAAGAACAAGATTGTGCCCGAGAGTGCCAGAGCCTCCCTTCCACCAGCAGCCAGCTCAGTACAGCAGCGGTCACTACCGCGATCCCTGCAGCCAGAAGCGGTGAGAGGAGCGGCAGCGACAGATCACAGTGCCGATATCCCACAGAAGGGAGCACGGAGGGCAAAGATGGCGCCGACACCAGAGAGCACACGTGGGGCCAGGCTCCCCGCTGAGCTGTCAGACAAGCAACAATCACCCTCGCAGCGCTCACCGGCCAGCAGCCCATCAGGAGATGATGAACAGAGGGGACTGCAAGATACAACCAATGTGGAGCAAGAGACCCCACAAACTACTCCAGAGAGCTGCTGAACAGTGAGTAAAGGATACACTAGCCCACCTGCACTCACACTGCATAATACACCCTCCAGGGAGTCACAAACAACCCCCAAGCTAAACAAGAACGCAGACGCCATGGGGTGGTCACTTTCACCAGACCCAAGTCCCTACAGCAGTCCTGATCACGCCACTAACGTAAAAACCTTGAGTAGAGAAGAAAATGACGCATGGAAAACGCGCATTATGTCCATACCCACCAAAGACGAGCTACACGTCCTATTCGCCAGATTTGAGTCCTCCAACAAACAAGCGTTAGAGCGGATACATACAGATATACAGCAAATGGGCCACAGACCTGTAGAGGTGGAGCAAGCCCAGGAAGAAACGACAGCCATACTAGAATCTCACAGACAGGCTATTCAGTTTCAGGCAGACCAGATCCACAATCTCACAATGCACCTCGATGACCTCGGGAATAGAAACATAAGAAACCATTTACGTATTCGAGGCCTAACCGAAGAAATTGAGGGCCACCAGTTGGAGGACTGGGCACAAACATTCTTTTCGCAACTCCTGGGTCGCTCACCTGAAAACCTTGTCATGATGTACAGAATTCACAGGGCATTGGGACCAAGAGCAACAGACCCAAAACGGCCCAGAGACATAATTTGCAGAATTCACTTCTTTAGAAATAAAGATGCTATTCTGCGTGCCGCAAGGGAGAAGGGAGATCTTCTACACAAAGACAGACCGATTATTGTACTGCAAGATCTCGCGAGCCACACGCTCCGTCTCAGAGGAGCCTTGAAACCGCTCTTGACAGCACTCAAAGACAACATATCCTACCGCTGGGGATTCCCGTTTTCCCTGACGGCTACAAAAGAAGGCAAATCATCTACTCTGCGTTCACTAGGAGATCTGCTCAAACTCTTAGGAACATTTCAGCTCCCGCAGATCAATCTCCCAGATTGGCCCACAAATCCGAACCTACTCACACAGAGGACCAAAGATCAGTGGCAAACAGTTCAACCCAAGCAACGCCACGAGCGTCGCAGAGGACATGTAGTGGACACCTGAAATCACGTAATGGACAGATCTGAGAAGTCTCACCCCGTATAGCTTACATTGTCTCAGGACTTTGATCCTGGGCCCGCGCTCCCCCATAGAAAAACTCAGGACCACTGACGACATTGCTTACCTGTTGATTGTTATAATATGGCTCGTTTATGGTTTTCACACAGATTGTTTTACAGTTTAAGTTCGCCAAAATTTGGAGGTATCGTATACGAAAAGGACCCCTTATGGGTACCTCAGCTTATTTACGCTCGCCCTGGGAGTAAGGATGATCGGGGACCGATCGTACTCTGGTTGGCCTCCCTCCACTTCCCACCCAGGGTGAACTGTCGCATAATACAGCGACTATTAGCATTTTGCTAACACTTCACCACGAAATCATTCGCAGCTGCTTATAGCTGCGTAAGGTTTGTTTACCAAAACCTTACTTTTTCCTTTCTTCACTCTCCCCTCTGTTCCTCACTTTTCCCCACTCTTCCTCCCCTCCCCTCAAAGCCTATTTTCCCCACTCCCATCTAGCTTTAAGGTAACAGCAGTAATCGAGGCCACAAATGGATAACATCTCATGCGGCACATATAATGTACGAGGGTTAAACAAACCTGCCAAGAGGGGACAGATATTGGACCACCTCCATAGACACAAAATTATGATAGCTCTCCTGCAAGAGACACACTTTCAGACCCATAAAATTCCTAAATTCAGAAATCGCAACTATGTCACCTGGTACCACAGTCCACACCCCACCAAAAGAGCGGGAGGCACATCAATCGCAATCCATAGATAATTCCCCAGAGAGACGGTACCTATTCTTGAAAATTGAAACTGGAAGTGAAATTTTGACTTTCGCTAATGTATACTTTCAAAATCAAGCACATGTTCGCTATGGAATCCGGATACTGGGGGCCCTGAGGGCTTTCGCAGATGGCTCCAACTTTATTCTCGGAGGCGACCTTAACCTCATCTTGGATCCCGCGTTCGACTCCTCTGGGGGTAAGTCTAAAACTACACACGCAGCACTGCGCAGACTTTGTAGGGAGCTCCACAGCCTTAGGCTGGTGGACTTGTGGTGGACATTACACCCCAGAACAAAAGACTACAGTTTATACCCAAACTCCCACAACTGCTACCAGCGCTTAGATTATCTATTTGGCTCACACAAGCTTCTAGACCGAAACCCTTTCAGCTCGATAGGATCTTTCATATGGTCCGACCACGCTCTGGTATGGGGATCACTGAGAGGGAAAACTGGGGAGCAGAAGGAGTTTAACTGGCGTCTAAACGATAACCTGCTGAATGATGCAATATGCATACAGGAAATCCAGCAGACTATCGAAAACTTTACAAACGACCTCACTTATGACCCCACCCCTGCGCCAACTAAGTGGGAAGCGCTTAAAGGCGTACTCCGTGGAATTTTCATTTCACACAGGGCACGCATAAAAAGAGAAAGGGCTAACACTTTAAACGGTCTCCTAGACCATCTAAGTCACCTAGAGAACTTAAACAAAAAAGCAACCCAAGACGTCAGGACAGCAGAAATATCCGCAACCCGAAATAAAATACTCCTCCTCATGGACCAGATCTCACTATGCCAACGGGATAGAGCCCAGGGGAAGTTTTATGAGTATGGCAACAAGTGTAGCAGAGGACTGGCCAGGGCCCTGAATCCTCGAGCACCTCAAACATACATCTTCGCAATCAAGGCCCCAGGGAGGGGGGGGGGGGGGTCACTGGTTCACACCAATGCCAAAATAATAGATAGTTTCTATAATTATTACCACAACCTGTACAACCTACCGGACAAATACAGGGAACAAAACAAGGAACTGATTCGGGACAGACGATTACCTAACCAATTTCGCCCAAAAACAGATTTCGGAGACCACACGAGAAGCTCTGGAGGAGGACTTCTCCCTCCAGGAAATAAAAGAGGCGATCCATTTTCTCAAAATTGGTAAAAGCCCAGGACCCGACGGCTATACCCCACGCTTCTTCAAACTTTTAGAAGAAAAATTAGCCCCCCTGATGCTTAATGCATTTAATTCCAGATCAGGGACTTGCCCCTTCCCTACCCTGGCACTACAAGCAGTGATAACTGTAATACCTAAGCCAGGCAAAGACCCAGCCGCCTGTGGTAGTTATAGGCCGATCTCCCTTTTAAACAGACACAAAAATATTCTCAAAAATCTTGGCCACACGTCTTCAGGCGTGTATCCCGACCCTGGTGCACAGAGACCAAGTGGGCTTTGTCGCGGGGAGGGAGGCAGGGGACAGCACAATAAGAGCTTTGGCCCTCATGTCCAGAGCTCGCAAATTTGGGGAGCCTCTATGCCTACTCTCGGTGGACGCCAAGAAGGCGTTTGATAGAGTGAGTTGGGGATTCATGGAGGCGACACTACAATGCACTGGCCTTGGTCCCAGGCTCATGGACTGGGTGATGGCACTATATAGAGACCCCTCAGCCCGGGTCAGGATCAACGGTCAACTATCACACCCAATTCACATTCACAATGGCACCCGGCAAGGCTGTCCCGTCCCCCTCCCTGTACATTCTAGTGATGGAGACACTTGCGAGTGCACTTAGGACAAACCCCAACCTGCAGGGAGTTAGAAGAGGCGACAATGAACACAAAGTAGCTTTGTATGCAGATGATCTGTTGATTTACATCAGAAATCCAAGAATAGCGCTCCCTAACACCCTGGAAGAGTTTAAAAGATTTGGTAGGCTATCTAACTTTAAAGTTAATCTGAGCAAGTCACTGATCCTTAACGTAACCTTACCAAATGCAGAGGTTGAAATCTTAAAACCATCTCTTCCATTTCTATGGAAATCTGAAGAGATAACATACTTAGGAACAGTGATTACTACAGATCCGGACAAACTTTTTACAAAAAATTACATACCTCGCTTAACTAAACTGGAGTCAGACTTTAATAGATGGAAGAAAGTAAAAATGAATGCCCTACCGAGGTTCCCTTACATCCTCCAGACAGTCCCAATCGCCCTACCGGGCTCCTTTTTGACACGGGTCAGGAAGGTGATCATGAGCTTCATCTGGGGAGGTACCAAACCTAGGCACAAGTGAAAAGCTCTAACCAGCCTAAGAGTCAGGAGGAATGGGGGTCCCGAACATATCCCTATACCACAGAGCGACTTTATCCAAACAAATCCTAGACCTTCTCCATGGTAGATCACAGAAGTTGTGGGTGGAGATGGAGCAAGACCTGACACACTTTCAGGGCAAGGGGATAATATGGCTACCAGGTAAAGGAAAGCATAGAGGGCTGGGATTGTCCCCATTCATAGAAGACATGGTGACGGCTCGGGTAGGCCCTGCGACTAAGATGGGCCTGATTCACAGGCCGGGTCCACTTACACCCTTGGTGGGAAACCCAGATGTTCCCTCTTTTTTGCGGGGCTCCACGTTGACCAACATGATCCCGAATACAATCCCAAGGGTACGGGACGTGATTTCCGACACCGGCCTCAGACCGCTACGCAAGATCCTGGGGGAGCAGCGGCCCCATCCCGGAGCGTGGTTCCAGCACTTGCAACTATGCCACTATGTTGGCTCGTTAGGGGATATACAACATCTGAGATGTCCCATTACCCCTTTTGAAAACCTATGCACCTCAACTCCCACAGACCACCACAAAATCTCAAATTTATATCGGAGGCTCTTAGTTGAAGACACACAACATTGTAATAGAGCGCTGGAGCAGGAGTGGGAGAGGGACCTGAGCATTACACCCCCAGAGGAGTCATGGACAAAGGTCTATACTTTGACCCACAAAATGAATATATCTAGCAAGCTACAAGAACTAAACTACAAAATATTAACTAGATGGTATCAGACGCTGGCGAGATTGACAAGGATATTCCCCCAGTATCCGGATACCTGCTGGAGATGTACGACGGGAACCGGAACATTTATACATATCTGGTGGTCTTGTCCACTGATTTACCCCCTCTGGCCGGAGACCAACTCTCTCTATGCCTCAGTCTGCAGAAACCAAATACGGCTAACCCCTGAGATTGCATTGCTGTCAATGATTCCAGGCTCACTGGCACAATCAAAACATTCCCTGTTTAGATTTTTCATCCTGGTGATGCGCCAGATCATCCCTAAAAAATGGAAATCACCACCACCACCACCAAACCCCTCCCCCCACCAAGACCACATAAAATACATGGAGGAGCTCTGCGCCAGAGATGAAATGAGACATGACAAACACCACGCTACTTGGATATCGTTGAATCAGTTCAGCTTCTCTGATGACCTCGACTTATGGCTCGAAAGGGGGTTACTCCCCAACACAGATACGACCAGTAATCCCTCTGATACCATAAGACCTTAAACTGCAAACTTCATCTCAAAGCACAAGATGGCCTCCCCCCCACCCCCTATCTGCCACCTATCCTTCACCAACCCTCTCACCCCCTCTTCTTACTTGCTATCTCTCCCGCCCTTTACCTTTCTCTTAATTTCTCTAGTTTTCTTCATAGGATATTATCATATTAGATTTGTTTATCTTGCTTACTTTGATCGATCAGTAACTGGAATTTGAGATTTCGGCAATCTATTTGAGAGTTACACGCTATAGATATTATTAGTATTACAGTTAATGTTATTGCTTAAATGGTCTGTTTTAAAGACCAAGAAAGTAGGTCAGACAACGAAAGACAACCTCTGCTACTGTAAAAATGTTTATTTGTTAAAAATGACACTACACTTTTGTAACTTTTACATCCAAACAAAAGACAAAATAAAAAAACTTTTGAACCATAAAGAGACCAGGATGAATGAACACAGAACTTGCACAGATGTTAAAACGGAAAAAAAATGTGTTTATTAAATGGAAGGAGGGGGGAATATTTAAAGAACATAATGCAGTCTGCAGAAACTGTAGAGCGAGTGTCAGAAAAGCTGAAGCTAATAATAAATTGAGGCTTGCAACACAGGCCAAAAGCAATAAAAAAAGGATTTTGGGGGAATGCCAAATCAAAAGAAAAATCAGAGATCCTATAGGATGCTTACTGGATGAAAATGGTGAATTGGTTAAGAATGATGTTGAGAAGGCGGAACTTTTAAATTCCTATTTTGTATCTGTTTTCTCTCAGAAAGTAGATGGAACATCAACTGATCTACCCTGTGCTATTGGGGAAATAAACGAATGCAGGCTATCTATAAGCAGAGAGATGGTGAGGGAACACTTAGCTAACTTAAATGAATTCAAGTCTCAAGGTCCAGATGAATTACATCCTAGGATACTAAAGGAAACAGCAGAGGAAATTGCTGAACCACTCGCCATAATCTTGGAAAATTCCTGGAAAGCAGGAGAAGTCCCATCAGATTGGAAAAGAGCAAATGTCCCAATCTTCAAAAAAGGGAAGAAGATGGAACCAGGAAACTACAGGCCTGTGAGCCTGACTTCTATACCGGGAAAGATCTTTGAACAAATTATTAAACAGGATGTATGCAAGTACTTTGATAAAAATAGAGTAATTAACCAGAGCCAGCATGGGTTTGTAACAAACAAGTCATGCCTGATGAATCTAATTTCCTTTGATGACAGAATCACCGACTGGGTTGATCAGTGAAATGCGGATATAGTATATCTTGTCTGTAGTAAAGCATTTGACAAAGTATCTCATACAAGTCAACAATCAATTGCCCTGAAGAATTTTGGAAGTGTAGTTAAATAAAACCTGCCAGTGACTAAAATCACATGTTAGCAAATATAAATACGATGAACAAAAAAATTGCACATTTTACCTGTGGCTCTAAATTATACCCTCCTAGGTCATCCAGACTGCCTCCAGTTGGTAGTGTCACAGCTCTCTGTTTGGTGATAGAACTTGCTCCTGTAAATGATCTACTGGAAAGATGGCTTCTTATTACACCTCTGCAATTGTTAGGTATCTTAAAGGCACATCTTTTGTGATAGTTAAGACCACAGCCTAAAATATTAGAAGGTAAAAGATGCTGAAATAAACCATCATATCAATAATATTTATTGCAATAAAACACACAAATATATTTTTCCCATTAGCATAGTTAAACCCTTTGTAATATATAGGGGTCCCTAACATCAACACACATCTGCAAAAAATTGGAATCTACCTATGTTCCACCAGAGGAAGAGAGTCTCTATTTTATAATATATATATATATATATATATATATATATATATATATATATATATATATATATATATATATAATTATTGAACCAGAGTTTAATAAGGTCCTATAATGCAGGAGTCGGTTCATTCATCATGCTACTGTATAGTGCCTGGTGTGGAAAGGTCACTTAGTAACATTGTCTTCTTTCAGCCTAACATACTATGTCCATCTAGATCAGCCTGTTTCCATACCCTGTTGTTGATCCAGAGGAAGGCAAAAAATACCCCAATGAGGCAGAAGCCAATTTAGCCCATATGGGGGAAAAGAATCCTTCCCGACTCCATAATGGCAGTCAGAATAATCCCTGGATCAACGTTTTGAAAGTTCCTACTTGACTCGAAGATCCGGAACAACCACCCCACTGGTTTTCTTAAAGTCTATATCCTGTAATATACCACTCTATGAAGGCAGCTAGTCCCCTCCTAAACTCCTCTATTGATTTTGCCATGACCACTTCCCTTAACTACTGGCTAACACAGTACCACACCCTTTTTTGTTTTCACTTGCCGTAATTCATATTCCCAAAGCAAGCTTTGTGGAGACACTGAGCCATAAAAAGAGCTGGGATATTTCAGCCATTAAAAAGCAGATTAGTCAATGCAGCTCTTGGACTATGTCATTACACAGGGTCAATGCAAGATAAGTAACACAAGTTTTTATCTGGATTAATTGTTTAAAAGGTGGACATACACTTTAAAGACATAATTTTTTAAACTTACCTTGGCATTTTAGACCTTGTCTCACCAAACCAAACAACATTTCTCCACAATAATCACAAAAGGCTGGAGATTTGTAAGAGTGAACTAGCAGAATGTGAGGTCGGATTGAGAAGTCAAGGGACACAGAAGCTGCATAAAAAGAGAATAACTATCAAAGTTAGTCATTTTTTCAACATAACAAGCTAGTAAATAAACAAAGTTAAAGTCTTAGAATTTGGCACATGGTAATTGCTGATGAGCATCAAAAGGATGTGTACATCGACTGCAGCAAAGCTTTTAACTGTGTCGAACATGACAAGCTTTGGAAGTGTCTTAGGCAAATGGGCGTCACAGAACATATTGGACAGCTTATAAGGTCGCTTTACAACAACCAAGAAGCAACAGTCAGGACAGCTTATGGAAACACAGATTGGTTCAGAAGTGAGAAAGCCGTACGGCAAGGCTGCATTTTATCACCAGTCCTTTTCAATATGTGTGCAGAAACGCTCACGAGGCGATGCAATTTGGACAAATTAGAAATCAGAGTCAAACACCGGTGGCAGAAATTTCAACAACCTCCGATCTGCAGATGACAACACCCTGCTTGCAGAAAGTGAAAGGGACCTTGAATACCTTATCCAATGAGTGCAAAAGGAAAGCAAACGCATGGGACTGTACCTCAACAGCAAAAAAATGAAAGTCATAACCCCGGTAGGCAACAGAACAGTGAACATAAAAATTAACAATGAAGAAGTCGAAACAGTCCAAGATTTCATCTTCCTTGGATTCAAAATCAATTGCAATGGGCAATCTGGACCAGAGATGAAGAGACGAATTACACTTGATAGGAATGCAAGGCAAGGAATGGAAAAGATCTGAAAAAGCAAGGATATTAGCATTGCAACAAAAACCAGATTGGTCAATGCAATCGCCTTTCCCATATCGACGTATTGTTGCGAAAGTTGGACGCTCAGAAAAACAAACAGAGGGAAAATTGATGCATTTGAACTGTGCTGCTGGAGAAGAATGCTGCGGATACCTTGGACTGCCATGACAATGAACAAGGTAGTGTTAGATTGCGTCAAACCAAAAATACCACTAGAGGGCAAAATCATCAAACAGCGTCCCTTTTTTGGACGTGTGATGTGCGCTAACTCACTGGAAACAGTACTGATGCTTGGCAAGGTCAGTGGAAAGAGAAGACCAGGACGACTAAGAACAAGATGGCTAAATACAATCAAAGTCACCACGAACATGTCAATCGGGGAATTGAAAGAAGCCGTGGAAGACAGAAATGCGTGGAGAACATTGATCCATGGAGTGACTGAGGATCAGATGCGACTGAACGGATAATCATCATCAATTGGTGATGAACAGTGTTGTATAATAAAAATCTTCACAATGACGACTCAGTCAGACAAGCATTTTTTTTGTGCACCTATGTGCGCAAAAAAAACCTCACCGCACGACGAATGTTAAAAATGTGTGTGACCGAAGCTCCATGCTCAGCTCTTTTAATGGGCCCAGCGTTACTGCAGCCGGCCCCGTTGAAAGCAATGGAATGTAGGCAACCTGCAGTGATGACATATAAGCCCTGCCCTGAAAATCATCCATAGCTACAGTAAAAAATAAAAAAATATACACATCACCTTCCACCGCTGTCAGGGCTCCAGCGCGTCTTGTCACTTGGTCTCAGCACTGCTCTGAAGCACTTTGTGCTGGCCGGGGATTTAAAAATCCCCCCTCCAGAAAGTGCTGGTCTGATTGGCTGAGCGCTCAGCCATTCATTGAAGGACAGCTGAGCGCTGCCTGCAATTGGCCACAGCGCTTAGCCAATCCCTGCCCAGCAGATAATGCTTCAGAGCAGTGCCGAGGACCAAGGAAAAAGACGCCCCGGAGCCCCAACAGCAGCTGAAGGAAATGTATATATTTTTTTCCTCTCATCACTGAACACTGTAAGAGTGCTGTCACAGTGTTCAGTGATAAGGGGACTGCCCACAGGGAATCTTTATGTGCAACACGGACCTATGCGGTGCATGCATGTCCTATCTTTTGCAGGTGCAAAGATTTTGCGCCTGTAAAAACTGGACATGTGAACACTACATAGAGAACCAATGGTCCTATTAGAGAAGCCTTTTTTTTTGCGCACATAGTCGCGCACAAAAAACCCGCTCATCTGACTTCGCCCTGACCATTTAAAATATCTTGTTACTCATTACTAGAGTATGTATGAGAGCAGCACTCCGGGGGTTAAGTAAAAGATCAAATCTTTATTGTGCCCACACACAAGATTTGATCTTTTACTTAACCCCCGGAGTGCTGCTCTCATACATACTCTGCTGTTGAAATTGCGATTCAGGATCCAGGATCTCTGATGAGCGTGCACCAGCTGGTGAGGATTGTCTTCCCTGTATATCTGAAGGTGAAGTGGGTGCTGTGATCGGTGTTGCTATATTTGATTGTTACTCATTACTAATGTCTATGCACAGCTGGGTGCTATAGGTCAGCAGGCTAATTGAACAGAACTAAAGAATGTGTTATTCATGTGGTCTTTCAGCATTCAGTGGGCTACACATTTATATGACATAGTACATGTACAAGGCCAAAACACATCTATTGGCTAACTTACTAGGACTAATGTTTGAAAATGGCTTATTATTGTTGTCCTTGAAACAATTAATTTAGCGTCTGTTAATTTGTTTTAAGACAACACTGAGTAAAACTGATACACTGTGTTAAGGGTTTTTATTTACACAGCCCGATGGGATAACAATCATTTGCCTGATCGTCAGCCAATCTAAAAAGGTTAACGATCAGCTAACATTTGTCAGTTGATTGTCTCCCTTAGGCTTCTTTCACACGAGCACACATCAGCCGGTCCGTTTACACGGCCGGCCGATATATGCTACATTAGGGATGAAATAATTGGTGAACGGGCGCACAAATCAAATGTTTGTGCACCCGTTTATACGGCCTGGTGAAGCCGGCGCAAATGTGCCGACCTCACCAGGCCATCGCCCATTTCCCCTCCCTCCCTATTGCAGGCTTACCTATCTTCCTCCCCGCTCGGTCTGTGCAATGGGAGGGGGTGGGACAGGAGCGGAGCTAAGTGCCGGTCAGCCCCTCCTCCTCCCATTGATGGATATGAAAAAGGGGCGGGGCCAAGGTGGGATCTTATCTCTGCCCACGTCCCCACCCCTTGTCCATAGACATCAATGGAAGGAGGCGGGGCAGATCAGCACTTAGCTCCGCCCCTCCACCTCCCATTGCAGAGAGCGAGCGGGGAAGAGAGGTAAGCCTGCACAGGGTAAGGGAGAACAGAGGTAGGTAGTTTAGCAGCCACGCTGCTAAGCTCCCTCCCAACTACGGCCGCTGCCATGGGCTCCCATAGGAGCCCATGAAGCAGCCCAACGTATTTCGGCCCAAAAATAGTTCCAGAACTATGTTTTTAGGCTTGACGAAAAAACGCCCGGCACTGTATTGGCTGGCCAGGCGTTTTTACGTCTCGGAAATACGCCCATGTGATCTGATGCATTGGAATCCAATGCATCAAATCACAGCGCATATCGGCCGGCCGTGAAATGGCCAGATGATATGCGCTCATGTGAAAGAAGGCTTAGGGTGTGCAAAAAATTATAACTGCACATCTCCTTATGTAAACGGGAAGATGTGCAGCCAATCAAGGAAAGCTATGTTTGGGCAAACAATCGTATTAAAGATCAGTTGTCCCCATAGTCCCCATAGACAGCTGTCAAATGCTGACTGATCCACTCATTGCTAGACAGATTATACCCTTATACCCTTATGGCTGCTGAAGGGAAGGTGCATGGCAAAAGGATTCTTCCTTTGTTGTTCTTAGACATGAATTGCATCTCATGCCCTGTGTAGAATATGGTCTATGTGTTTTGCCAAAAATGTTCTAATGTTAAGTTTAGCCCATTTTAGTTAGCCCATAGGTGCACTACACAGTACCCATCGGTGGACTATACCATTCTACTGTGCATGGTGAAGACTCTACTACACAGTATAGGAAAGCTATGTGAGCAGTATAAATTTTGTATGACCCCCAATTTATTAATAAATACATTCATTATTTTTTTTACTCGAGAGAAAACGCTGAGTTAATTGTTAGAAAATGGAATGTTTATGAGCAGCCATGGAAATTTAAATACTCATGTAGTCTGAAAGTTCTAAAGTTTCCATGCAATTCCTTTTATAGAAGTATTTTAAAATCCACTTTTGTTCTAACTTTTTAAGCGTGTTGCTAAGTAAAGCATATGCAAATACTCTGACAGCATTCACTTTTAGCAAACTACATTAGTTTCTTATTGTTAAAATATAACAAACATCAATTACATAGTAGTAGTATTCAACAGGAATTATATAGTAGTAGTATTTTAGCAAATTAAACTAATATTCTAATGGATGTTATTTCTGCTAAAGAGACACTTTTCCGTGCAAATATTAAGTCATATTGTCTTAAAACATTATTCAATGCCAAATTTACAATGGAAACCATTGATGTTTTAAACCCAAAGAGTCAGGATTTCAACAGGTTATAGAACAGAATCAAAGACAACATATTACTAAGAAATATACCAATTAAAAAACTGGGGCACTGGGGGGGCGTGGCTAGCCAACAAGATGGCCGGATGTGTGTAAGCTGAGCTCCCAACGGACAGTCATCAACCTCAAAAAAACCTGAGGAAGGAGGCTCAGAAAATTACCTGAAAGGCTAAGCAGGCTTACCTGATCTAACACTGCAGGCTCCGGTGGCTGATTTGAGCGGTGGAGAGGTGCCGGGCTCCGTGTGGCACACCGATCGGAGACATCGGGAGACACTAGCAGCGCTGCAGCCGGGACTCTGCTGCTGTCGGACGGAGCTCCGCTGGCTCTCCCTGGTGTTTGCCTAGAGGAGGATCGCCGAGGCAGGTGAGGAGAGTGGAGGGGCTGAAGTGACAGCGCAGAAAAGACCCCCGCGGTGTCAGGACTCGGAGCGGCTGGAGCGCGGGAGGTGGTGACCGGGAGAGGTGAAGGAGGAGGGGGTGCACGCGGTGATTGAAGCCCCTGTATGGCCGCGGCTGTCACAAAGAGGATAGAGGGAGACAAGAGGAGGACTGTATATAGCGCGGTGATCCCCCTCTCTGCATAGCACCTTCACAGAGAGAGAGTACAGATAGAGGCAGCCGCCATTAACCCTGCACCACGTGGAGCCACCATTTTCATTAAACACAAACCTCTGCTCTGGGCTGTCAGAGGCAATACATAGCAGCCAGCAGCATGCATAAAACATTAGCCCTAAAGAAGGTGATAACCCTTGGGGATAAAGGATTGAGCACTCTGCAATAAGTGCAATCCCTCCAGCAAATAGAAATAGTGTCCTCTCCTGCCTACCGCTGTTGAGTTGAGGGTCGCAGTGGCGGCGCTGCACGGGGACAGCTTGGACACCGCAGGGGAGCTGCAGGGTGACACGCCACCCGACGGGGAGCCCTCTCTCCTGGGGCTGGGTTGTGGCGGCCATTGCAGACCCTGAGTGACTGCGGGGAGGACCATAAGCCCCATCAATAAAAGCAAAGGTTACCTCAGCGAGGAGAAGTTGTAGGGCCCCCTAGGAGAGCTGCTACCGTAAAGTGCTCAATAGAAGGAAGCCTTGGCCCCAAAAGGGGGGAAAAAAAAAAGTGCTGCCACCCACCTCAACAATGAAGCCATACTAAAAAAAGGGGGGGGGGAGGGAAGACAAATCTCCTTACCCAAGCTTACTACCTTGAGCACACATACCCAGATTTCCTACACTTTTGAGGACCTGTCTATCACTCCATTCTATATCAGAGCTGCTCAGTTTCCTTGGTAATACTATTAATGGACTCTCACTCCACCTGGAGGCAGAATATAATATAACCACCCACTATAATTTCTCAAAAGCAAGATCAGAAAATGCTGCAGTCATAAAATGTGACATCTGAACACCTCCCCATCCTACTCCTCCCAGCGTAATTGTACTAAGACAGACAAAATGGGTAAACCTACAAAATCTATAGTTAACAGCAACGCCAAGGACCTCAAGACACCTAAAAGAACTCAAGCTCCAGTGAAAAATTTTGGGATTTCCTCTCAAGACACTCCTCTTACAATCCAATCCAAACAGATGTCTTTAGAAGAAGATAACCAAAATCACACCCCTTCCTTGCAAGGCTCAGAAAGCAAATCGGAAGATGACTCACTAATAACCTCCAACTCAGATATAAAAAAATATATCAAGGCGCTGCCTACCAAGGAGTACATTAAAGATCTATTTAAAGAATTCACCCAAACGGTGAAGGAGGAGATTTCTGATTTAAAGAAAGATGTCAAGGAGGTATATGCTAGAATCAACACCCTTGAGGACTCTTGCTCAAGGATGATTAATAGAGATGAGCGAGCACCAAAATGCTCGGGTGCTCGTTACTCGAGACGAACTTTTCGCGATGCTCGAGGGTTCGTTTCGAATAACGAACCCCAGTGAAGTCAATGGGCGACCCGAGCATTTTTGTATATCGCCGATGCTCGCTAAGGTTTTCATTTGTGAAAATCTGGGCAATTCAAGAAAGTGATGGGAACGACACAGAAACGGATAGGGCAGGCGAGGGGCTACATGTTAGGCTGCATCTCAAGTTCACAGGTCCCACTATTAAGCCACAATAGCGGCAAGAGTGGGCCCCCCCCCCTCCCAACAACTTTTACTTCTGAAAAGCCCTCATTAGCAATGGATACCTTAGCTAAGCACCACAGTACCTCCAACAAAGCACAATCACTGCCTGCATGACAGTCCGCTGCCACTTCTCCTGGGTTACATGCTGCCCAACCCCCCCGCACGACCCAGTGTCCACAGCGCACACCAAATTGTCCCTGCGCAGCCTTCAGCTGCCCTCATGCCACGCCACACTCATGTCTATTTATAAGTGCGTCTGCCATGAGGAGGAACCGCAGGCACACACTGCAGAGGGTTGGCACGGCCAGGCAGCGACCCTCTTTAAAAGTGGCGGGGCGATAGCCCACAATGCTGTACAGAAGCAATGAGAAATAGAATCCTGTGCCACCTCCATCTGGAGCTGCACACGTGGGCATAGCAATGGGGAACCTATGTGCCACACACTATTCATTCTGTCAAGGTGTCTGCACGCCCCAGTCAGACCGCGGTTTTTTATAAATAGTCACAGGCAGGTACAACTCCGCAATGGGAATTCCGTGTGCACCCACAGCATGGGTGGCTCCCTGGAACCCACCGGCGGTACATAAATGTATCCCATTGCATTGCCCAACACAGCTGAGGTAGTAATGTCCTGCTTAATGCAGGTGGGCTTCGGCCCACACTGCATGCCCCAGTCAGACTGGGGTTCTTTAAAAGTGGAAACAGATGCATTTACAACTCCCTGTGGACCGACAGTATGGGTGGGTGCCAGGAAGCCACCGTAGTTACATAAAAATATCCCATTGCATTGCCCAACACAGCTGAGGTAGTAATGTCGTGCTTAATGCAGGTGGGCTTCAGCCCACACTGCATGCCCCAGTCAGACTGGGGTTCTTTAGAAGTGGAGACAGATGCATTTACAACTCCCTGTGCACCCACAGCATGGGTGGCTCCCTGGAACCCACCGGCGGTACATAAAAATATCCCATTGCATTGCCCAACACAGCTGAGGTAGTAATGTCGTGCTTAATGCAGGTGGGCTTCGGCCCACACTGCATGCCCCAGTCAGACTGGGGTTCTTTAGAAGTGGAAACAGATGCATTTACAACTCCCTGTGGACCGACAGTATGGGTGGGTGCCAGGAAGCCACCAGCGTTACATAAAAATATCCCATTGCATTGCCCAACACAGCGGATGTAACGTCAGCTGTAATGCAGGTGGGCTAAAAATTCATTTGATTACACTGTAGGCGAGGGCCCACAAAAATTGCTGTATCAACAGTACTAATGTACATCCGAAAAATTGGCCATGGCCAACCAAGAGGGCAGGTGAAACCCATTAATCGCTTTGGTTAATGTGGCTTAATTGGTAACTAGGCCTGGAGGCAGCCCAGTTCAAATAAAAATTGGTGGAGGTGAAAGTTTCAACGCTTTAATGAGCATTGAAACGTATAAAAATTGTTTAGAAAAATTATATGACTGAGCCTTGTGGCCCTAAGAAAAATTGCCCGTTCGGCGTGATTATGTGAGGTTTCAGGAGGAGGAGCAGGAGGAGGAGGAGGAGGAATATTATACACAGATTGATGAAGCGAAAAGGTCCCCGTTTTTGATGGGGATAGAGAACGATGCTTCCATCCACGGGTGCAGCCTACATATTGCTTAGGTATCGCTGCTGTCCGCTGGTGGAGAAGAGAAGTCTGGGGAAATCCAGGCTTTGTTCATCTTGATGAGTGTAAGCCTGTCCGCACTGTCGGTTGACAGGCGGGTACGCTTATCTGTGATGATTCCCCCAGCCGCACTAAACACCCTCTCTGACAAGACGCTAGCCGCAGGACAAGCAAGCACCTCCAGGGCATGCAGCGCGAGTTCAGGCCACGTGTCCAGCTTCGATACCCAGTAGTTGTAGGGGGCAGAGGCGTCACGGAGGATGGTTGTGCGATCGGCTACGTACTCCCTCACCATCCTTTTACAGTGCTCCCGCCGACTCAGCCGTGACTGGGGAGCGGTGACACAGTCTTGCTGGGAAGCCATAAAGCTGTCAAGGGCCTTAAAGAGTGTTGGCCTGCCTGTGCTGTACATCCTGCCTGATCTCCGCGCCTCCCCTGCTACCTGGCCCTCGGAACTGCGCCTTCGGCCACTACCGCTGTCGTATGGGAATTTTACCATCAGTTTGTCCGCCAGGGTCCTGTGGTATAGCAACACTCTCGAACCCCTTTCCTCTTCGGGTATGAGAGTGGAAAGGTTCTCCTTATACCGTGGGTCGAGCAGTGTGTACACCCAGTAATCCGTAGTGGCCAGAATGCGTGTAACACGAGGGTCACGAGAAAGGCATCCTAACATGAAGTCAGCCATGTGTGTCAGGGTACCTGTACGCAACACATGGCTGTCCTCACTAGGAAGATCCCTTTCAGGATCCTCCTCCTCCTCCTCCTCCTCAGGCCATACACACTGAAAGGATGACAGGCCACCAGTATGTCTACCCTCACCAGTGGGCCAAGCTGTGTCTTCCCCCTCCTCCTCATCTTCCTCCTCCTCCTCCTCCTCACTGTGCTGAGATATAGACAGGAGGGTGCTCTGACTATCCAGCGACATACTGTCTTCCTTCGGCTCTGTTTCCGAGTGCAAAGCGTCTGCCTTTATGCTTTGCAGGGAACTTCTCAAGAGGCATAGCAGAGGAATGGTGACGCTAATGATTGCAGCATCGCCACTCACCACCTGGGTAGACTCCTCAAAGTTTCCAAGGACCTGGCAGATGTCTGCCAACCAGGCCCACTCTTCTGAAAATAATTGAGGAGGCTGACTCCCACTGCGCCGCCCATGTTGGAGTTGGTATTCCACTATAGCTCTACGCTGCTCATAGAGCCTGGCCAACATGTGGAGCGTAGAGTTCCACCGTGTGGGCACGTCGCACAGCAGTCGGTGCACTGGCAGATTAAAGCGATGTTGCAGGGTGCGCAGGGTGGCAGCGTCCGTGTGGGACTTGCGGAAATGTGCGCAGAGCCGGCGCACCTTTCCGAGCAGGTCTGACAAGCGTGGGTAGCTTTTCAGAAAGCGCTGAACCACCAAATTAAAGACGTGGGCCAGGCATGGCACGTGCGTGAGGCTGCCGAGCTGCAGAGCCGCCACCAGGTTACGGCCGTTGTCACACACGACCATGCCCGGTTGGAGGCTCAGCGGTGCAAGCCAGCGGTCGGTCTGCTCTGTTCGACCCTGCAGCAGTTCGTGGGCCGTGTGCCTCTTCTCTCCTAAGCTGAGTAGTTTCAGCACGGCCTGCTGACGCTTGCCCTCCGCTGTGCTGCCACGCCGCGCGACACGGACTGCTGGCGACGTGCTGCTGCTGACACATCTTGATTGCGAGACAGAGGTTGCGTAGGAGGAGGAGGGTGGTTTAGTGGAGGAAGCATACACCGCCGCAGATACCATCACCGAGCTGGGGCCCGCAATTCGGGGGGTGGGTAGGACGTGAGCGGTCCCAGGCTCTGACTCGGTCCCAGCCTCCACTAAATTCACCCAATGTGCCGTCAGGGAGATATAGTGGCCCTGCCCGCCTGTGCTTGTCCACGTGTCCGTTGTTAAGTGGACCTTGGCAGTAACCGCGTTGGTGAGGGCGCGTACAATGTTGCGGGAGACGTGGTCGTGCAGGGCTGGGACGGCACATCGGGAAAAGTAGTGGCGACTGGGAACTGAGTAGCGCGGGGCCGCCGCCGCCATCATACTTTTGAAGGACTCCGTTTCCACAACCCTATACGGCAGCATCTCCAGGCTGATAAATTTTGCTATGTGCACGTTTAACGCTTGAGCGTGCGGGTGCGTGGCGGCGTACTTGCGCTTGCGCTCAAACACTTGCGCTAGCGACGGCTGGACGGTGCGCTGAGAGACATTGGTGGATGGGGCCGAGGACAGCGGAGGTAAGGGTGTGGGTGCAGGCCAGGAGATGGTAGTGCCTGTGTCCTCAGAGCGGGGTTGGATCTCAGTGGCAGGTTGGGGCACAGGGGGAGAGGCAGCGGTGCAAACCGGAGGCGGTGAACGGCCTTCGCCCCACCTTGTGGGGTGCTTGGCCATCATATGTCTGCGCATGCTGGTGGTGGTGAGGCTGCTGGTGGTGGCTCCCCGGCTGATCTTGGCGCGACAAAGGTTGCACACCACTGTTCGTCGATCGTCTGCACTCTCAGTGAAAAACTGCCAGACCTTTGAGCACCTCGGCCTCTGCAGGGTGGCATGGCGCGAGGGGGCGCTTTGGGAAACAGTTGGTGGATTATTCGGTCTGGTCCTGCCTCTACCCCTGGACACCGCACTGCCTCTTGCAACCTGCCCTGCTGCTGCCCTTGCCTCCCCCTCTGAAGACCTGTCCTCAGTAGGCGTAGCAAACCAGGTGGGGTCAGTCACCTCATCGTCCTGCTGCTCTTCCTCAGAATCCTCGGTGCGCTCCTCCCTCGGACTCAATGCCCTTACTACTACCTCACTGATAGACAACTGTGTCTCATCGTCATCGGCCTCCTCACCCAATGAAAGGTCTTGAGACAGTTGCCGGAAATCCCCAGCCTCATCCCCCGGCCCCCGGGAACTTTGCAATGGTTGGGCATCAGTCACGATAAAGTCCTCTGGTGGGAGAGGAACCACTGCTGCCCAATCTGAGCAGGGGCCCGAGAACAGTTCCTGGGAGTCTGCCCGCTCCTCAGAATGTCTCATTTTCATGGAGTGAGGAGGCTGGGAGAAAGGAGGAGCAGCAGCCAGAGGATTCTGAGTTGCAGCAGTGGACGGCGCAGAACTCTGGGTGGACGATAGGTTGCTCGAAGCACTTTCTGCCATCCACGACAGGGCCTGCTCACACTGCTCATTTTCTAATAAGGGTCTACCGCGTGGACCCATTAAATGTGCTATGAATGTGGGGACGCCAGAAACGTGCCTCTCTCCTAATCCCGCAGCAGACGGCTGCGCTACACCAGGATCAGGAGCTCGGCCTGTGCCCACACCCGGACTAGGGCCTCCGCGTCCTCGGCCGCGCCCACGTCCTCTAGGCCTACCCCTACCCCTCAGCATGCTGTATTACCAGGAATGCAGAAACACAACACTGTAATTAAATGTGCCGCTTATTGGCCTGTGGTTTGAGGCTGAGTTCGCTTAGGGAACGCCAGGAAATAATTTTGCGCAAGCCTGCTGTAACACTTAGCTGGCTGCGTATTTATTTGGAGAAATTTTACCCCCAGCACACACGGACCCACAACACTGAGCAGAGTGACAGGCAGGCCAAATAGATTTTTTCTAATCTTTTTATGCACAAGGACCACTGCGTATATTCAATCTATAAGATGTCTTCTGGCCCTGCCTACGCAATTCTGTCCCTGATGTGTGTGACGGAACTGCAGTGTTGCACTGTCTGTTATTAAGTGCAACAGAGCGGTGATTTCAGAGCCAGGAAATAATTTGGCGCAAGCCTGCTGTAACACTTAGCTGGCTGCGTATTTATTTGGAGAACTACAACCCGCAGCAGACACAGACCCAGAACACTGAGCAGAGTGACAGGCAGGCCAAATTGTTTTTTTTCAAATATTTTTTTCAAAAGGACCACTGCGTATATTCAATCTATATATGTCTTCTGGCCCTGCCTACACAATTCTATCCCTGTAGTATTACTGCAGGGCGCAATGCTCTGCACGGCCGATATAGCAAAAAAAAAAAAAAGTGCAACACTGCTAAAAGCAGCCTCCACACTACTGCACACGGTTAGATGTGGCCCTAAGAAGGAGGGTTGGGGTTCTTGAAGCCTACACTAACTCCTAACACTCTCCCTGCCTAACCACCACTTCTGTCCCTGTAGTATTACTGCAGGGCGCAATGCTCTGCACGGCCGATATACCAAAAAAAAAAAAAAGTGCAACACTGCTAAAAGCAGCCTCCACACTACTGCACACTGTTAGATGTGGCCCTAAGAAGGACCGTTGGGGTTCTTGAAGCCTACACTAACTCCTAACGCTCTCCCTACAGCAGCTCCAACACTATAGCACTGTCCCTCAGCTATCTCACAACGCATCTGAGGCGAGCCGCGGGAGGGGCCGATTTTTATACTGGGGTGACACCTGATCTCCCCAGCCACTCACAGCAGGGGGGTGGTATAGGGCTTGAACGACGCACGGGGAAGTTGTAATGCCTTCCCTGTCTTTCAATTGGCCAGAAAAGCGCGCTAACGTCTCAGAGAGGAAACGGAAAGTAACTCGAACATCGCGTGGTACTCGTTACGAGTAACGAGCATCTCGAACACGCTAATACTCGAACGAGTATCAAGCTCGGACGAGTACGTTCGCTCATCTCTAATGATTAACCATGCAGAAAGAGTTAAAGATATTCTAATCGACAAACAAAGAATTATACCTCCAACTAATACATATAGATGATCTGGAAAACCGCTCCAGATGCAACAATATTCGAGTACGCGGAATCCCAGAAAACGTCCCTGATAAAGAGATATCTACCACTATCTATCGGATCTTCAATAGCCTCTTGGAGAGAGACAAAGATGCAGATATCGGCTTGGAAAGGGCCCATAGGGTTTTCACGCCCAGATCTGTGAAATCAGATAGACTCCGGGACATCCTCTGTTGTCTCCAAAGCTTCAAAACCAAAGACGAAATTCTCAACAAAGCCAGATCTGCAAAAAAAAAAAAAATAGAATATGACAGCAGCGAAATCCAAATCTATCAAGACCTCTCCAAACCCACACTAGACCTGAGGAGACAACTACAACCTCTTACAAGAGAACTGAGAGACAAAAGCATTCCCTACAAATGGCTTATCCTGTTTGGATTAGCAATCTCTAGCCCAAACAGAACCTGGGTTATACAAACTCCGGTGGATCTCCCCCTGGTTCTAATTAAGCTAAACCTCTCCCACATTCAAATTTTAGATTGGACAACAGCAGAGGATTCACTGGCTCTTCCTGCTCTTCCCAAAATAGACTCTTGGACCCAAGTTACTCCAAACAAGCCCAGAAAGTCGAGAAGAATGGAGCAGGACCCCACCAGGTCCCCCAGAAGAGGCCTTCCACCTGATGCCACCTGACAAGATGGGACACTTCATACTGCCTTGTCTCCCTATTCTCCTCTGAGGAGATACGTATGAGCCACTTGTTACTTCCCAACTGCAATTTGTCTGTTCATTTCCATGTTTTTCCAAATTTTTTTTTGATTACGCTGGGAGATCTGATGGGAGCAAATCCATTTTGGTCCAGTCAGTTCTTCCCACCGGCACATTCTAGTGCGGGATCCTGTTTGATCCCCCCTTGGTTTGCGGCCCCCCCCCCCACAAACTTTGATTGTTTGCTTTTGAACCTGAGGGTGAGTGGGCACTGCCCATATACTCCCACTCAGCTGCAAAACGTCACCAATTGTTTGTTTCTTAACTTCATTTTCTTAATGATGAAACACTGTTTTGCTTACCCCCTTGTTACTCCCCTTATTCTAAATGACTTTGCTGATCCTACCATACGCTCTATACGATCTTTTATAAGATCTAACTGCTAAACTACAAATTACCACATTTAACGTTAAAGGTATCAACGTTCCCCATAAGAGATCCCAAATCCTCCATTATCTAGAAAAAAACAAAACTGATATAGCTTTCCTTCAGGAAATGCATTTCAAGAAGGGCTATACTCCACTGTCCAAAAATAAAACATTCACCAAATGGCATAACACTTCTCCACTCAAAAGACAAAGAGGTGTTGCAATCGTCCTAAATAAAAACCTTCCTTTCCAATTTATCAATGTCCAGCAGGATCCTGAGGGAAGATATATTTTCCTAAATGGCACATAGTATGATAAAATCTATGAGCCTCGTGTGGTGCAGAGTGTAAGCTCTCGCCTACAACCTGAAGGTGTCAAGTTCGATACCCGCATGAGTCAGGTAGGCGGTTCAAGGTTTACTCAGCCTTCCATCCTTCTGAGGTCGGTAAAATGAGAACCCAGCTTGGTGGGGGGTAATAAGTAATAATTACCTGAAAGCGCTGCGGAATAAGTTGGCGCTATACAAATACCAAGATTTATTTATTTTACATTGGCCAATATATATGCGCCAAACAATAACCAAGTAAATTTCTTCCTCCCGGTTTTTGACCAACTAGAAAAATTTAAAAAGGGACAGCTAATCATAGGCGAGGATTTTAACGTTCCTCTCCAACCCTCCATTGATACTTCAAATGGCTCTTCCTCAGTCTCCTACCCAAATCTTAAAAAAATTGCTGTCTGATTTTAATTTAGTTGACCCTTGGAGTCTGCCACAAAAGACTTCACTTTCTACTCACCCATGCATAAAAAATATTCCAGAATTGATTACATATACATTTCACACCATTTACTCAGCTCAGTGACCAAGTCGGCCTATGACGTAATTCTTTTTTCAGACCATGCCCCCCTCTCTCTTGAACTATCCCTTGCAACGAAGAAAAGATGTCCAACCAATTGGGTATTAAACGACAGCCTCCTTCTTAACAAGGAGGATATCGCCTCTATTAAGCAGAATATCCAGCTATATTTCAACGACAACGCTCACTACTCCACAAAGCCTGCAGTTTTATGGGAAGCTCACAAAGCAGTTATCCAAGGTCTTCTCATACAAATAGGCTCTAGAAGGAAGAAAGAAAGGGAGAAAGAGAAAGTCGATCTCATTGAGGAAATCAAAAAACTAGAATTACAACATAAAAAAACAGTCTCACGTCCGCTGGAGAAAGACCTCTTCGACCTACGCACCAAGCTAAGACAACAGCCTAACTTAAATACTGATAAATATCTTTATTACACTAAATTCAAGCGCTATGCTATAGCAGACAAATGTGGAAAAAAACTAGCCTCCTTGATTAAAAAACAAAACACTAGATCCTTCATCACCAAAATCAAAGATAAAAACGATCAACTCCACCATACAACAGATGATATAGCCAAAATCTTTTGCTCCTACTATTCCGATCTGTATAATATAGATCAGGGGTGTCAAACTCATTTTCACTGAGGGCCACATCGGGCTTATGGTGACCTTCAAAGGGCCGATTGTAAGACAGTATAGTAAGGGCTTGTTCACACAAGCGTATTTGCGTACATAATATGCAGTGAATAGAAGCCATTGATTTCAGTGAGTTCAGTCACATGATGTACATTTTCACACAGCATGACCTATTTTGTTGCGTACTACGCACCCCAATAGGCCATTGAAGTGAATGGGCCTTGCAAATATGTGGTGAATGCGCAGGAAACCTATGTATTCACTGCATATTTGGGCACCATCTCAGTGGGCCCATCTGCGTTCTTTTTTCCGTGCCTAAATATGCAGGCATTAGCAATTTTTGATTGCGCAAATACACAGCGTATTTGTGCTACCGAAATACCCATGTGAACAAGCCCTAATAGTGACCCCCCCAGCAGCCACCATTAACCCCCCCCTCTCAGCAGCCACCATTAACCCCCCCCTCTCAGCAGCCACCATTAACCCCCCCTCAGCCACCATTAACCCCCCCCCTCAGCCACCATTTACCCCCCTCCTCCAGCAGCCACCATTAACCCCCCTCCTCCAGCAGCCACCATTAACCCCCCTCCTCCAGCAGCCACCATTAACCCCCCCCCCCCGTAGCTACCATTAACCCCCCCTCTCAGCAGCCACCATTAACCCCCCCTCTCAGCAGCCACCATTAACCCCCCCTCTCAGCAGCCACCATTAACCCCCCCTCTCAGCAGCCACCATTAACCCCCCCTCTCAGCAGCCACCATTAACCCCCCCCTCTCAGCAGCCACCATTAACCCCCCCCCCCCTCTCAGCAGCCACCATTAACCCCCCCCCCCTCTCAGCAGCCACCATTAACCCCCCCCCCCTCTCAGCAGCCACCATTAACCCCCCCCCCTCTCAGCAGCCACCATTAACCCCCCCCCCCTCTCAGCAGCCACCATTAACCCCCCCCTCTCAGCAGCCACCATTAACCCCCCCTCTCAGCAGCCACCATTAACCCCCCCTCTCAGCAGCCACCATTAACCCCCCCTTAGCAGCCACCATTAACCCCCCCTTTCAGCCACCATTAACCCCCCCCTTTCAGCAGCCACCATTAACCCCCCTCTCAGCAGCCACCATTAACCCCCCCTCTCAGCAGCCACCATTAACTCCCCCTCTCAGCAGCCACCATTAACCCCCCCTCTCAGCAGCCACCATTAACCCCCCCTCTCAGCAGCCACCATTAACCCCCCCTCTCAGCAGCCACCATTAACCCCCCCTCTCAGCAGCCACCATTAACCCCCCCTCTCAGCAGCCACCATTAACCCCCCCTCTCAGCAGCCACCATTAACTCCCCCTCTCAGCAGCCACCATTAACCCCCCCTCTCAGCAGCCACCATTAACCCCCCCCTCTCAGCAGCCACCATTAACCCCCCCTCTCAGCAGCCACCATTAACCCCCCCTCTCAGCAGCCACCATTAACCCCCCCCTCTCAGCAGCCACCATTAACCCCCCCTCTCAGCAGCCACCATTAACCCCCCCCTCTCAGCAGCCACCATTAACCCCCCCCTCTCAGCAGCCACCATTAACCCCCCCCTCTCAGCAGCCACCATTAACCCCCCCTCTCAGCAGCCACCATTAACCCCCCCTCTCAGCAGCCACCATTAACCCCCCCAGCAGCAACCATTAACCCCCCCTCTCAGCAGCCACCATTAACCCCCCCCCTCTCAGCAGCCACCATTAACCCCCCCTTAGCAGCCACCATTAACCCCCCCCCTTTCAGCAGCCACCATTAACCCCCCTCTCAGCAGCCACCATTAACCCCCCCTCTCAGCAGCCACCATTAACCCCCCCTCTCAGCAGCCACCATTAACCCCCCCTCTCAGCAGCCACCATTAACCCCCCCTCTCAGCAGCCACCATTAACCCCCCCTCTCCGCAGCCACCATTAACCCCCCCTCTCAGCAGCCACCATTAACCCCCCCTCTCAGCAGCCACCATTAACCCCCCCTCTCAGCAGCCACCATTAACCCCGCTCTCAGCAGCCACCATTAACCCCCTGCTCTCAGCAGCCACCATTAACCCCCCCCCCCCTCTCAGCAGTCACCATTAACCCCCCCTCTCAGCAGCCACCATTAACCCCCCCCCCCCCCCCCCCCAGCAGCAACCATTAATACCATTAACACCCCCCTCGGCAGCAACCACTAAATCCCCCCCCCCCCCCCAGCAGCCACCATTAGCCCCCCTAAACCACATACTTACCTCCTCCTTGCTGTCTGTGCTGCTTCCCCTCCGCTCACATATTAACATTTTCCACATCACTTCTGCTTATTCAGCAGTTCCAGCAGCCTGATTGGTTGTTTGGGTTGGCTGATTCACCAAGCAACCAATCAGGTTGCTGGAATTGCTGAATAGGGCAGAAGTGTTGTGAAAAATGTTAATATGCCAGCGGGGAGCTGCAGCACTCCAGCTGGTAATAGCTTAGTGGTGAGCAGCGTCGGCACGCCGCGGGCCACATGAAACGAGGCAGCGGGCCGGATTCGGCCCGCGGGCCTTGTGTTTGACACATGTGATATAGATAACCAAGAGAGTTGAGACACGCAGAGAACTGAGCAGATTCAAAGAATTTTAAACTCTATCAGTCTCCCACAGATTACAGACTCCCAGAAACTAACACTAAACAGCCCAATCTCCCTAGAAGAAATAGAGGACACAATCAAGGCCCTTCCCAAAGGTAAAAGCCCAGGCCCAGGCGGGTTCAGTTCCACATATTACAAACATTTAAAGGGGTTGTCTCGCGAAATCAAGTGGGGTTATACACTTCTGTATGGCTATATTAATGCACTTTGTAATATACATCGTGCATTAAATATGAGCCATACAGAAGTTATTCACTTACCTGCTCCGTTGCTGGCGTCCCCGTCGCCATGGTGCCGTCTAACTTCGGTGTCTTCTTGCTTTTTTAGACGCGCTTGCGCAGATGGATCTTCTCCCTTCGGCTGGTCTCGGAAGCATCAGCGTTTTGGCTCCGCCCCCTTGTACGCGTCATAGTGTAGCTCCGCCCCCGTCACGTGCCGATTCCAGCCAATCAGGAGGCTGGAACCGGAACACGTCATGGGGCGGAGCTACGGGATGACGCATACAAGGGGGCGGAGCCAAAACGCTGATGCTTCCGAGACCAGCCGAAGGAAGACGATCCATCTGCGCAAGCGCGTCTAAAAAAGCATGAAGACACCGAAGTTAGACGGCACCATGGCGACGGGGACGCCAGCAACGGAGCAGGTAAGTGAATAACTTCTGTATGGCTCATATTTAATGCACGATGTATATTACAAAGTGCATTAATATGGCCATACAGAAGTGTATAACCCCACTTGATTTCGCGAGACAACCCCTTTAAAGATACCCTAATTCCAGCCCTGCACTCCAGCCCTGCACAAGTACTTCAACCATATCAATGCCACAAACGATTTCCCAAAAGAAGCTCTTACCGCTCACATCTCCCTTATTCCCAAGGAAGGGAAAGATAGTTCCCTCTGCAGTAGCTATAGACCAATTTCACTAATTAACAACGACATCAAACTCTTTGCCAAAATCCTTGCCAACAGAATCAAGCTTTTTCTCCCAAATCTCATTAACTCTGAGCAAGTGGGCTTCACTCCCTTTAGAGAAGCAAAAGACAACACCACCAGACTTATTAATACGTTACATCATGCTAAATATACTAACATCCCTCTAGCGTTACTTACAACCGACGCAGAAAAGGCCTTCGACAGGGTTAACTGGCTATTTCTTTTTTTTTTTTAAACATGTTTTTATTGAACAAGTCAGGATAATCATTTGACGTTACATCCTGTTTGTTGATTTTTCCGATTACAAATATATGATTTCTCCTAGCTTGTGTTTTTGATATTTTTAACTATATTAACCTAACAAAATCTTAAAATAAAGTCAGATAGGAAAGGGGTATATGGGAGTGGGAGTATGGGAGGGTCGTGTAGGAGGGGGGGGGGGGAAGTAAAAGACAGAAAACAAATATGTTAAATCAACTTCTTGGCCTGTTTTGATTGTTGGTGTGTTGATCTGTTGGTCTTTTTGTTTTGTTTTTTCTTTTTGTTGGAGATCTTTGTGTATTGTGGAGGCCCCACGCGGCCACGGCACGACCATCATTTCACCCTAAACTCGTGGCTCACCCACTGCCACTTGTTCTTGGAACCAGCAGGTGTATTGGAAACAATTTCTCAGTTTTTCCTTTACCCTCTGTGGCATTAATTGGATAAAGCTGTCCCAGGTTTCAAAGAAGGCTTGTACCATTTTCTCCTTGAATAGTGATGTCTCTGCCCAGTCCATTTGGAACAGAAATGCTAGTTTGTCTAGAAACAATCTGAATGGGGGGTCCGATGGTTGTAACCACGTTTGTAAAATGGCTTTTAGTCCCGCTGCCGCTATAAAGTGTAGTAGTTTTCTGACTCCCCTTGAGCAGTGATATTTCTTGGGATCTATGTATCCGAAGATTGCCCATGTTGGTTCTTGTGGGCAGAAATTTGTCAGGTGTGTTGTTGTATATTCACCTATTCGGGTCCAAAAGGTTTGTATCTGGGGGCATGTCCATAAGCTGTGGTACAAATTAGCATTTGATGTCTGACATTTAAAGCAATTTGATGTAGTGTAGATTCCCATATGGAATCCTCTAGCTGGAGTTAGGTATGACCTGTGTATTACCTGTAATCTCATTTCTAGGAATCTTGTTGACGGCAGATATTTATGTGCCGACTTCAGTGATTCCATAATTAGTGTGGGTGTGAAATCCGGGTCATCCAGGGACCATTTCCCAACCCCTGGGTCGATGTCGTCTTGCTCTCTCATGTGTCTTATTGCCCTGTATAATTTGGAGATCATTCCCCTTGTTCCCATTGTCCTAGCAATCCAACTATTATTTGTTTGTGTCCAGTCTGGTTCTTTAAACTGTGGTATAAGTCAGGTAACGTAGTGTCTGACTTGCAGGTATGAGAATAGTGGAATTGGGAGTTCAGGATATTTTTGTTTCATTTCTTCGTGTGTTAGTATTCGCTTTTCTCTTTTGTGTAGTATTTTGTCTATTGAGTCTATTCCTTTGGCCCTCCATTCGATAAAAATGTTTTGAGGGTTGCCGTTTTGGAAGTTGGGATTATTTGTTAGTGACAGATGTGGGGATGTGTGGGGTGAAGTCTGGCTGTCTCGGCGTAGCTTTTTCCATGTCCTCCAGGCCGCGAGTATCAAGGGGTTGTGTTTGATTTTTTCTGGTAGTTCTGTGTATGGGCTATGTAGAATGTTCTTTAGTCGTATTGGATTGGCCATTGCCTGTTCTATTAGATCATGTGTAAAGTCTGATTTGGAATAGATCCAGTCATGTAAGATTTGTGCCTGTGCTGCGAGGTTGTAATCCTGTATGTTAGGCAGATTGGTTCCGCCATTATCTTTGTGCTTGTGTAGAAGTTTTAATGCTATACGTGGTCGTCTCCCACCCCAGACAAAATATTGGTAATGAGTGTAAGATGTACAGCAGATGCAGGAACTCTATCATTTTTATGAGACTAACTTTCCCCAAGAAGGAGACCATAAAATTTTTCCACATGTTTAGTGTCGTTTCCAGTTTTTTGATGTAGGGTTCTATGTTTGTATTGTATAGTGAGGAGGGATTTTTTGTAATTTGGACTCCTAAGTATTGTATAGAATGTTTTTCCCACCTGAATGGGTATTGGGTTGCCCATAGGGGCTTGGTCGGTCCTTTAAGTAGTAATGCTTCAGTTTTATCGAGGTTTAGGGTATAGCCTGAGAGTTTGCCGATTTTCTGGATTTCCTGTAGTAGGGGTGTCAGGGTTTCCCTTGGGTTGTTGACTATTAATAGAAGGTCGTCCGCGAATGCTTCTACTTTTATTTTCACATCTCCATAGCATGTCCCTGTGTATAGTGTTGTATGTGTTAAGTATCTAAGTAGTGGGTCTATTGACAAGTTAAAAAGTAATGGTGATAGTGGGCACCCTTGTCGTGCCCCCCTAAATAGGTCGATTTTGGGGGTATTGAGACCGTTTACTGTGAGAATCGTAGTTGCATTAGTTTGTGTTGCGTTGATATATTTCTTAAAAGTCCATCCAAACCCTCGCTCTTTCAGTTGTATGTTCAGGAATGGCCAGGCCATTTTGTCGAAGGCTTTTTCGGCGTCTAGACTTAAGAGCATCGTTGTTGGGCTTTCCGGGTTCTGTGCCGCTATCGTCGCTGCTATAGCAGCTCTGATATTTTTTAGAGCACTTCACCCTTGTGTGAAGCCTTTTTGTGACGTGTCAAGTATGGCCGGTAGAATGTGTTGCAGCCTATCGGCTAGGATTTTGGACAGGAATTTGTAGTCGCAATCTAGCAACGCAATTGGATCTGTCAGGTCTTTGTTTGGTTTGGGGAGCAAAATCGTTCTAGAAATTCCGAAGTCCTCTATTTGGGTGTTGTTTGTGTATATTGTGTTGTAGAGTTGTGTCATTACTGGTACTATATCTATTGTTAGTATTTTATAGTACTCTGCCGTAAGACCGTCTGGTCCCGGCGATTTGCCTCCTGCTGTCCTTGCGATCACTTCCCGCACCTCCTCCTCCCTTATGTTGGCATCTAGTAGGGATCTTTGTTCCTCTGTGAGATTTGGTAAATTCATTGTTTCTAATAGGTTGTTTATGTCTTGTGTATTAGTCGGTTCTGCTCTATATAGGTTTTCGAAGTATTCATATAGTATTTGGGAGATCTCTTCTTGTTTTGTTGTAAGGTTGTTCCCATTGGTGTGTTTTAGAGTTAATATTGGCTTATGTGGTTGTCTCTGTTTGGTTAGGTTGGCCAATAGGCGTCCTGTCTTGTTTCCCCACCTGTAGAATTTATTTTTCGTTAGCTGGGTTTGCCAGTGTGCATTTGTATGTACGAATGTGTTTAGTAGGTTTTTTTGCTGTAAGGTATATTTGATATGCGTTGTCATCGTGGGAGTTTATGTATTCCTTCTGTGCTGTCAGAAGGGAGTCATGTAGGGCCTCGAATTCCGTTTGAAATTTTTTCCTCTTATGGGAAACGTATCCTATGATGTGGCCTCTCATCACTGCCTTCGAGGTCTGCTAGAACAGTGTAATGTTGTCCATATGTTCCCTGTTGTCATCTGCGTAGTTGTTCCAGTGCAGTTTTAGGTATTTTTTTAAGTCTTCCGATTCCCTCAAAAATGAGGGGAAGCGCCACATTCTTGACACCCATTGTGGGGGGATTATTTGTAGTTGCATTGTGATTAGTGCGTGGTCACTAAGAGACATTGGGTGGATTGTGAATAAATATGCTGTTTGATATTAGGAAAAAGTCAATGCGTGAAAATGAATGATGGGCGTTAGAACAGCATGTGTATTCCCTGCTTGTGGGATTTAGGAGTCGCCAGGGGTTGCATACATGGAGTTGATCTGTCAATGTTAGTAGTGCCTGTGTGGTTGAGATTGGTTGGGTTGAGGGTCCAGTTCAGAATTATTTGGTCGCTTAGGTATGGTTGTAGTTTTTCTATTATTGTGGCGTAAAAGGCCGGTTGATCTATGTTAGGGGCATATATGTTTACCAGGTTGTAGGTTCGTGAGTCTATCTGGATTCTCAGCATTAGGTATCTTCCCTGTGGATCAGCTGTGGTTTGCTTTATTGTGTGTGGTACATTTTTCCTAATTAGGATGGCCACTCCTTGAGATGCTGATGTATGTGAGGCTGTGTAGCATGTGTCAATCCAGGGTGCTTTCAGTTCTCCCTTCCCTCCTTTTTTCCAGTGTGTTTCCTGTAGGAATACGATGTCTGCTTTGTGTTTTTTCAGGTGTATGAGTACTTTTTTTCGTTTAATGGGTGTATTGAGCCAGTCTACGTTCCAGGATAGGATTCGTAGCGTTTTGGGTGTCTGGTGGTCTGTCGTCTCTGGGTCTTAAGGCATAGTAGTGTGTGTTTTTTGGTCTTATTTACCGCTACTTTTGTTTCTTTGCTATCGTTGCTTCCTTCGGTCCCAGCTAGCCTCGGACGCGACTGTGTGGTGATCGTGCCGTGTCGGTGGGTACCCCCGATCTCCTTATTAGGCCATTTTCTAAAAATCAAACATGAGGATTGCCACATCCACTTTGTTTAGGACAGAGTTGTGGTGGGGGGTGGGGGTAGTGCTTCTCCTTCTCGTCGATCTCAGCCCTGTTCTCCATTCCCCTCCATGCGTAGGTATTCTCTTGCTTCTTCTGGTGTGTTGAACACCATGGATCTGTTGCCGTCTTGAACCCGAAGCTTTGCTGGGTAAAGCAGTTGAAAGCGCGTGTTCCGTTCATGTAGAGTTTGGCAGATTGGGGTGAATAATTTTCGCTTCTGTGACACTGCCACCGAAAAGTCCTGGACCAGGAGGATCTTTGCTCCTTGGATTGTAAGATTTCCTTGTCGTCTATATGCTTGTAAGATTGTTTCTTTTGTTGCCCAGTTCAAGTATTTTGCTATTACTGGGCGGGGTCGGGTTTTGCTGTTGTGTCCATCTACGGGTGGGCCGATTCTGTGGGCTCTTTCTATTGTTAATGGGTTGTTGGGTATTTTTAGTTGAAGGGCTTGTGGTAAGTCTGTGGTTAGGTATGTTATAAGCTGATTATTGGTTATTGATTCCGGTATTCCCACAAAGCGCAGGTTGTTC
This sequence comes from Eleutherodactylus coqui, assembly GCF_035609145.1. Lineage (NCBI taxonomy): Eukaryota > Metazoa > Chordata > Amphibia > Anura > Eleutherodactylidae > Eleutherodactylus > Eleutherodactylus coqui. The sequence continues at coordinate 70,423,421 of NC_089847.1, forward strand.
CGCCGGTGTCTGTTTTCTAAGTCGTCGATTTTTTCCCGGAGTGTTTCGGTTTCTGTTTGGCTCCTCTGTAATGAGGCTTCTAGGGTTGCAATGGTTTGTTCTGTGTTTTTGCTTCTAGCTCCGTCAGTCTTTGGGTGTTGTCCGTTATTTGTGACAGCGCTGAGTTTATCGATTTGTGTAGAGTTTCTAGCCTGCTGTCAAATAGTGGGAGTAGTATTTTTGAGACCTCTCTTGCCACCATTGTTGCTTGCGTCATTTCCGCTATGTTGTCTGCTGGAGTTTCGGTGGTTTGTGGGGATTGGGTGTCCATTGCCTCAATGCTTTGGTCTGGTGTGTTGGAGACTCGGGGTGGAGTATTCTTTAAGGGAGACGTGTGGTGCTGGGTGCTTTTGCCCTCTTTTTCTTTGATGTTTTTGATGGATCTGTTCTTCTGTTTTCCTCCTGTGTTTGTTTTGTCTGTGTTTAGTTGGTGTGTCGTTCTTGTTGAAGCACCCGCACTGCGCTCATTTAGATATCTGTCCATATTTTGGTTTCTCCACGCTTAGTTGCTATGTGGGTTTTGTGTGCGAAAGGGCTCTCTTTTTTTTTTCCTTTTCCTTTTTCCTCCCTGTTTCCTAAGTCTCTTTTGTTTTGTTGCAGTTTTTTTCTAGTGGATGTGGCTTCTCTTTTGGTGACTAATTTTCCATTTCTGTTTGCTTAGTCTTTCTGGCTTGTCTCGCAGCCAGTGTTGCTTTTGGTGTGATTTTGTCTCCTATTCTCCCCACTTCTGCTTTCACGGTGTTTGGTGTTCTTGCTTTATAGACGTTTTCTTTATGCGTTTTGTTTTTCTTTAATAGGCCGCTTTGTTGTGGAGAATTGTACCCCTGGGTATCTCCCCCCTGTCCTTTGTCAGTGGCCTCTTGCCCAGATTGCGGTATTTGCAGGTGTCCCTTTGGCAGTCTTTCGCCTTTTGCCACAGTCTGTGCTCCGAATTGCGGTCCCGGGTTGTGCCCAGTTATGGTGCCCTGTGATGCCTCCTGATATGGTGGTGGCCTATGTCCTCCAGTACTCTGGGGTGTGCAAGGGCTCTGCTGTGGCCTTAGGGGGCTCTATGTGGTTTTGATGTGGGGGGGATAGTGGTCTCCTACAGCTTATTTTTGTTGTAGGGTTTGTGTGTGTGACATCTGAGCCTTTTGTGGCTTTGTTTTGGTCTGGGGTTGCTTTGGCGCGGATGAGGGGCATTCCCGCGCTCCGTTGGTGTCTCCCAGCTCCTCCCCCCTCTTGTGGCGGTGGGCGGAGTTTGACGCGGGTGTCGTGGCCAAAAATTTAGGCCGTGGCTTCTGGCAGTTCTAGGCCGCGGTACTCTGGTGGCCTCCTGGAGGGGTTTCAGCCTCGGCGGGGTCTCCTCGGTCCATCTGGAAGTCTCCCGGGGCCCCCCTCTTCCCCTGCGACTTCAGATGGAGGGTGTCACGGCCAGGGATCTGGATCGCGGCCCTGGCTGCCGCTCGGCCACAGTGCTCCTGCTGCTCCCCGGCAGATTCGCGGCCCTCGGAGGGTCTCTTGGGTCTTCTTGGAGCTTCCCGGGGCCTTCTGCTTCTCCGCAGTTCAGGTCGGGGGCTGCGGCGATCTTCGCGGCCGGAAATCTAGGCCGCGGCTTCGGGTGTCGTCTAGGCCGCGGCGCTCCGGACGTCTTCGGTGCGGCTCGGTGGTTTGGCGGAGCTTACTTGAGGTCTCCGAGGGAGGTAAGGTCTCGGCTAGTTGTGGACTCTGTGCCCTTTTTCCTCCTTCTCGTGTCTGCGCTCCGTTGCCTCGGGATGCGTCAAGCTGTTCTCGGAGGGTTCCCTGGGTGTCTCTTCTGTGGTGTGGGGGGCTTCCACCTAGCAAGCAGGGGAGATGTCTGTCCCCCGCAGCTGCCTTTTTTGGGATACTAGAGGGTCCCGGTGTCTCTGGGAGGTGGTGATGGCAGGAGCTCTGTCAGACACGTCCTGCTGCCTCTGTGTTCTGAGCGGAAGTCCAACTGGCTATTTCTTAAATCGACCTTACAAAAATTTTGCTTCCCTGACAAATTTATTGATAAAATTATGGCATTATATAAAAATCCCTCGGCCAAAATCAATGGAAGCATCTCGTCCTCTTTCAAAATTAGGAATGCTACAAGACAAGGCTGTCCACTCTCCCCCCTTCTATTTGTCTTGTCAATGGAGGTGTTTTTAGAGAGAATAAGGCAAAACCCGCAAATTACGGGCCTTAAATGTGGACAAGTAGAACATAAGACAGCTTTCTTTGCGGATGACATCTTGTTATTTATATCTAACCCACAACAGTCCCTCAAACCACTCCTGAGGGAATTTGACCTTTTTGGACAAATTTCAAACTTCAAGCTCAACTTTTCAAAATCTGAACTCCTTAACATAAATGTAGAGAAAAGAATTTGGTCCCGAATTTCCAAATCATCCCGGTTTAGAAACACATGCTCCCATATATCGTATCTGGGAACCAAAATTTCGCCCGTACTCTCCGACCTATACAAATTAAATTTTGTACTGCTGTTATACAAAATTGAAAAAGATCTAGTTACCTGGATATCTCTCCAGACGTCATGGTTGGAAAGGAAAAACGTAGTTAAAATGATAGTTCTGCCTAAAGTCCTTTACCTGATACAAGTACTCCCTATAGAGATTCCGCGGTCCTTCTTTATCAAATTGAAATGCTTAATATCCAGATTTATCTGGCAAAAGAAAAGTCACAGAGTAAAACATTCAACCCTAATAAAGCATAAAAAATCCGGCGGTATTGGTCTACCAGATTTTGAACACTACTACAATGCAGTACATCTAGCCCGTATTTTCGAACTAATACACCCTTCGAATAACAAACTGTGGGCTCAAATAGAATGCCATTCACTAGAGACGGAACTCCACTCCCTACCGTGGAAAACCCCATACAACAAACCTTCACTAAAAGGAATTACCAATCCCCTCACCACAATTTCTTTCAAAACCTGGCACAAAATTAACAAGAAACTGGGTTTTTTACCCAATATTAGCGGTTACACTCCCTTCTTAAATCTACTGCCAAACAAGCTGAAGCTCCTTAAAAATTATCTCTTACAACACTCAAACCTCCATAATGTGCCTGCCCTGAAATTATTCCGTAATGATTCGTTTATTTCGCACCAAGATCTCCAAAATTTACTCTGCCTGCCGGAACTTCACCTTAAGGACTACAACGCAATCAGAGAGGCATTATCCCTTTTCCAGTCAGATATTCTCAACACCAACCATAACTTACTCCCCCATAAACTCCTCAGGACATACCGCCCCTTTAAGGGGATAACCTCTAAAATATATAATACACTCATCCACAATAAGGAAAACCCCTCTTATATCTCCAGTTGGGAGAAAGATCTCGGTATTACACTCTCTCAAGAGGAAATTCAGAACATTTTAAACAATTCACACTCAAGCTCAATTTCAATAAAATACCAAGAATTGATAATACAAAATAATCTCCAGGTGGTACAAAACCACAGAGCTGCTCCACAGAATAGACCCGAAATACCCTTCAACCTGTTGGAGATGTTCTAAAGCAGTGGGATCTCTTTCACATATTTTGTTCTCATGCCCATCCTTGGCCCCCTTCTGGCATGAAATACAGAGGATTCTAAAATCAATTTTTAGTCTTGAAGTAAAACTTACACCCAAGCTACTCCTACTAAACATATTCCCCCTGAGGCTACCCGAAAGGAGAAACCCACTACTCCCATTTCTCTTAGATGCAGCAAAAATATCAATTCCTAGACATTGGAAAGACATAGACCCCCCTAACATCTATGAATGGTTGAATCGAGTTAGTTTAATAAATAGCTTTGAAAGAACTAGATGCCTACAAGAAGGAGAACCAGAAAAATACTTCAAAACTTGGAACAAGTGGATCTCCTACAGGAACAAACAATCTTCCACTTTGAAATTAGTTGGCAAATACATTCCTCTCAGTCACTACAGTGATCCACATGCTACCCCCTTCATATGCCCCCCAACTTAGATCAAAAAGCAAAGTTAATAGAAGACTGATTCTGTTACCCCCCACCTCCCCCCCCTTTCGCCCATATTACTGCCCCATACTCCTTTTCTCTTTTCCTTTTCTTTTTATTCTTACTATTCACAGTTTAATTGCTATTGCTAACTGTATATGAAGACAAATCTCATTGTGCTGTAATTTTTCCACCCCCCACCCCCTCCCTTTTCCTTTCAGTACCCAAGTTAATACTATAAATAAAGAATTTAAATAGAGATAGCGAACGTACTCGTCCGAGCTTGATACTCGTTCGAGTATTAGCGTGTTCGAGATGCTCGTTATTCGAAACGAGCACCACGCGATGTTCGAGTTACTTTCACTTTCATCTCTGAGACGTTAGCGCGCTTTTCTGGCCAATAGAAAGACAGGGAAGGCATTACAACTTCCCCCTGCGACGTTCAAGCCCTATACCACCCCCCTGCAGTGAGTGGCTGGCGAGATCAGGTGTCACCCGAGTATAAAAATCGGCCCCTCCCGCGGCTCGCCACAGATGCGTTCTGACATAGTTTAGGGAAAGTGCTGTTGGTGCCGGAGCTGCTATAGGGAGAGCGTTAGGAGTATTTTAGGCTTCAAGAACCCCAACGGTCCTTCTTAGGGCCACATCTAACCGTGTGCAGTACTGTGGAGGCTGCTTTTTGCAGTGTTGCACATTTTTTTTTTTTGTATATGGGCCGTGCAGAGCATTGCGCCCTGCATTAATTATACATAGTCCAGGGCCAGTAGTGGTGGTAAGGCAGGGACAGAAGACATATTTCTTGAATATAGGCAGTGGGCCTTTCCAAAAACTTTTGGGAAAAAAATTCTATTTGGGCTGCCTGTGACCGTCCTCAGTGTACTGGGTCTCTGCTGGGGGTAGTTGTCCTCCTAATTCATACGCAGCCAGCTAACTGTTACAGCAGGCTTGCGCTAAATTATTTCCTGGCTCTGTGGTGGCTGTTACATCAGCGCTGTATTCCAGTCCACAGTGCAACACTCTGCAGTTATTTTACATACTCCAGGGCCAGTAGTGCTGCTGAGGCAGAGAGAGAAGACATATTTCTTGAATATAGGCCGTGGGCCTTTCCAAAAAACTTTTGGGAAAAAAATTCTATTTAGTCTGCCTGTGACCGTCCTCAGTGTACTGGGTCTCTGCTGAGGGTAGTTGTCCAAATTCATACGCAGCCAGCTTAGTGTTACAGCAGGCTTGCGCTAAATTATTTCCTGGCTCTGTGTTGGCTGTTACATCAGCGCTGTATTCCAGTCCACAGTGCAACACTCTGCAGTTATTTTACATACTCCAGGGCCAGTAGTGCTGCTGGGGCAGAGAGAGAAGACATATTTCTTGAATATAGGCCGTGGGCCTTTCCAAAAAACTTTTGGGAAAAAAATTCTATTTGGGCTGACTGTGACCGTCCTCAGTGTACTGGGTCTCTGCTGAGGGTAGTTGTCCAAATTCATATGCAGCCAGCTAAGTGTTACAGCAGGCTTGCGCTAAATTATTTCCTGGCTCTGTGTTGGCTGTTACTTCAGCGCTGTATTCCAGTCCACAGTGCAACACTCTGCAGTTATTTTACATACTCCAGGGCCAGTAGTGCTGCTGAGGCAGAGAGAGAAGACATATTTCTTGAATATAGGCCGTGGGCCTTTCCAAAAAACTTTTGGGAAAAAAATTCCATTTGGGCTGCCTGTGACCGTCCTCTGTGTACTGGGTCTCTGCTGGGGGTAGTTGTCCTCCTAATTCATACGCAGCCAGCTAAGTGTTACAGCAGGCTTGCGCAAAATTATTTCCTGGCTCTGCTATGCGTTCCATAAGCGAAGTCAACCTCCAACCACAGGCCAATAAGTGGCACATTTAATTACAGCGTTCTGTTTCTGCACTACTGCTAATACACCATGCTGAGGGATAGGGGTAGGCCTAGAGGACGTGGACGTGGACACGGGCGAGGACGCGGAGGCCCAAGTCAGGGTGTGGGCACAGGCCGGGCTCCTGATCCAGGTGTATCGCAGCCGACTGCTGCGGGATTAGGAGAGAGGCATGCTTCTGGCGTCCCCACATTCATCGCACAATTAATGGGTCGACGCGGTAGACCTTTATTAGAAAATGAGCAGTGTGAGCAGGTCCTGTCGTGGATGGCAGAAAGTGCATCCAGCAATCTATCGACCACCCAGAGTTCTACGCCGTCCACTGCTGCAACTCTGAATCCTCTGGCTGCTGCTCCTCCTTCCTCCCAGCCTCCTCACTCCATTACAATGACACATTCTGAGGAGCAGGCAGACTCCCAGGAACTGTTCTCGGGCCCCTGCCCAGAATGGGCAGCAATGGTTCCTATCCCACTGGAGGAGTTTGTCGTGACCGATGCCCAACCTTTGGAAAGTTCCCGGGGTCTGGGGGATGAGGCTGGAGACTTCTGGCAACTGTCTCAAGAGCTTTCAGTGGGTGAGGAGGACAACGACGATGAGACACAGTTGTCTATCACTCAGGTAGTAGTAATTGCAGTGAGTCCGAGGGAGGAGCGCACAGAGGATTCGGAGGAAGAGCAGCAGGACGATGAGGTGACTGACCCCACCTGGTTTGCTAAGCCTACTGAGGACAGGTCTTCAGAGGGGGAGGCAAGTGCAGCAGAAGGGCAGGTTGGAAGAGGCAGTGCGGTGGCCAGGGGTAGAGGCAGGGCCAGACCGAATAATCCACCAACTGTTTCCCAAAGCACCCCCTTGCACCATGCCACCCTGCAGAGGCCGAGGTGCTCAAAGGTCTGGCAGTTTTTCACTGAGAGTGCAGACGACCGACGAACTGTGGTGTGCAAGGTTTGTCACGCCAAGATCAGCCGGGGAGCCACCCCCATCAGCCTCACCACCACCAGCATGCGCAGACATATGATGGCCAAGCACCCCACAAAGTGGGACGAAGGCCGTTCACCGCCTCCGGTTTACACCACTGCCTCTCCCCCTGTGCCCCAACCTGCCACTGAGATCCAACCCCCCTCTCAGGTCACAGGCACTACCGTCTCCCGGCCTGCACCCACACCCTCACCTCCGCTGTCCTCGGCCCCATCCACCAATGTCTGTCAGCGCACCGTCCAGCCATCGCTAGCGCAAGTGTTTGAGCGCAAGCGCAAGTACGCTGCCACGAACCCGCACGCTCAAGCGTTAAACGTGCACATAGCCAAATTGATCAGCCTGGAGATGCTGCCGTATAGGCTTGTGGAAACAGAGGCTTTCAAAAACATGATGGCGGCGGCCCCGCGCTACTCGGTTCCCAGTCGCCACTACTTTTCCCGATGTGCCCGCAACATTGCCCGCAACATTGTACGCGCCCTCACCAACGCGGTTACTGCTAAGGTCCACTTAACAATGGACACGTGGACAAGCACAGGCGGGCAGGGCCACTATATCTCCCTGACGGCACATTGGGTGAATTTAGTGGAGGCTAGGACCGAGTCAGAGCCTGGGACCGCTCACGTCCTACCCACCCCCAGAATTGCGGGCCCCAGCTCGGTGATGGTATCTGCGGCGGTGTATGCTTCCTCCACTAAACCACCCTACTCCTCCTACGCAACCTCTGTCTCGCAATCAAGATGTGTCAGCAGCAGCACGTCGCCAGCAGTCGGTGTCGCGCGGCGTGGCAGCACAGCGGTGGGTAAGCGTTAGCAGGCAGTGCTGAAACTACTCAGCTTAGGAGAGAAGAGGCACACGGTCCACGAACTGCTGCAGGGTCTGACAGAGCAGACCGACCGCTGGCTTGCGCCGCTGAGCCTCCAACCGGGCATGGTCGTGTGTGACAACGGCCGTAACCTGGTGGCGGCTCTGCAGCTCGGCAGCCTCACGCACGTGCCATGCCTGGCCCACGTCTTTAATTTGGTGGTTCAGCGCTTTTTGAAAAGCTACCCATGCTTGTCGGACCTGCTCGGAAAGGTGCGCCGACTCAGCGCACATTTCCGCAAGTCCAAGACGGACGCTGCCACCCTGCAACATCGGTTTAATCTGCCAGTGCACCGACTGCTGTGCGACGTGCCCACACGGTGGAACTCTACGCTCCACATGTTGGCCAGGCTCTATGAGCAGCGTAGAGCTATAGTGGAATACCAACTCCAACATGGGCGGCGTAGTGGGAGTCAGCCTCCTCAATTCTTTACAGAAGAGTGGGCCTGGTTGGCAGACATCTGCCAGGTCCTTGGAAACTTTGAGGTGTCTACCCAGATGGTGAGAGGGGATGCTGCAATCATTAGCGTCACCATTCCTCTGCTATGCCTCTTGAGAAATTCCCTGCAAAAGCATAAAGGCAGACGCTTTGCGCTCGGAAACGGAGGCGGGGGAAGACAGTATGTCGCTGGATAGTCAGAGCACCCTCATGTCTATATCTCAGCGCGTTGAGTAGGAGGAGGAGAAGGGGGAGGAGCGGGAAGAGACAGCTTGGCCCACTGCTGAGGGTACCCATGCTGCTTGCCTGTCATCCTTTCAGCGTGTATGGCCTAAGGAGGAGGAGGAGGAGGATCCTGAAAGTGATCTTCCTAGTGAGGACAGCCATGTGTTGCGTACAGGTACCCTGGCACACATGGCTGACTTCATGTTAGGATGCCTTTCTCGTGACCCTCGCGTTACACGCATTCTGGCCACTACGGATTACTGGGTGTACACACTGCTCGACCCACGGTATAAGGAGAACCTTTCCACTCTCATACCCGAAGAGGAAAGGGGTTCGAGAGTGATGCTATACCACAGGACCCTGGCGGACAAACTGATGGTAAAATTCCCATCCGACAGCACTAGTGGCAGAAGGCGCAGTTCCGAGGGCCAGGTAGCAGGGGAGGCGCGGAGATCAGGCAGCATGTACAGCACAGGCAGGGGAACACTATCCAAGGCCTTTGACAGCTTTATGGCTCCCCAGCAAGACTGTGTCACCGCTCCCCAGTCAAGGCTGAGTCGGTGGGAGCACTGTAAAAGGATGGTGAGGGAGTACGTAGCCGATCGCACGACCATCCTCCGTGACGCCTCTGCCCCCTACAATTACTGGGTGTCGAAGCTGGACGCGTGGCCTGAACTCGCGCTGTATGCCCTGGAGGTGCTTGCTTGTCCTGCGGCTAGCGTCTTGTCAGAGAGGGTGTTTAGTGCGGCTGGGGAAATCATCACGGATAAGCGTACCCGCCTGTGAACCGACAGTGCCGACAGGCTTACAATCATAAAGATGAACAAAGCCTGGATTTCCCCAGAGTTCTCTTCTCCACCAGCGGACAGCAGCGATACCTAAACAATAAATAGGCTGCACCCGCGGATGGAAGCATTGTTCTCTAGAACCATAAAAAACGGGGACCTTTTAGCTTCATCTATCTCTGTATTATATTCATCCTCTTCCTCCTGCTCCTCCTCCTGAAACCTGACGTAATCACGCCGAACAGGAAATTTTTCTTAGGCCCACAAGGCTCAGTCATATAACTTTTGTAAACAATGTTTATACGTTTCAATTCTCAATTCAATAAAGCGTTGAAACTTGCACCTGAACCAATTTGTATTTTAACTGGGCTGCCTACAGGCCTAGTTACAAATTAAGCCACATTAACCAAAGCGATTAATGGGTTTCACCTGCCCTCTTGGTTGGGCATGGGCAATTTTTCTGAAGTACATTTGTACTGTTGGTACACCAATTTTTTTGGACCCTGGCCTACATTGTAATCCTAGTAATTTTTAGCCCACCTGCATTAAAGCTGACAGTACCTCAGCTGTGCTGGGCACTGCAATGGGATATATTTATGTACCGCCGGTGGCTTCCTGGGACCCACCCATGCTGTCGGTCCACACGGAGTTGTAGCTGCATGTGTACACTTCTAAAGAACCCCAGTCTGACTGGGGCATGCAGTGTGGGCCGAAGCCCACCTGCATTAAACCTGACGTTACCTCAGCTGTGAAGGGCAATGCAATGGGATTTATTTATGTACCGCCGGTGGGTTCCAGGGAGCCACCCATGCTGTGGGTCCACAGGGACTTCACATTAGGGATTTGTACCTGCCAGTGTCTATGTATTAAAAACCCCGGTCAGACTGGGGCATACAGTGTGGGCCGAAGACCACCTGCATTTAATCGGACGTTACCTGAGCTGTGATGGGCAATGCAATGGGATATATTTATGTACCGCCGGTGGCTTCCTGGGACCCACCCATGCTGTCGGTCCACACGGAGTTGTAACTGCATGTGTGCACTTCTAAAGAACCCCAGTCTGCCGAAGCCCACCTGCATTAAACCTGACGTTACCTCAGCTGTGAAGGGCAATGCAATGGGATTTATTTATGTACAGCCGGTGGGTTCCAGGGAGCCACCCATGCTGTGGGTGCACACGGAATTCCCATTGCGGAGTTGTACCTGCCTGTGACTATTTATAAAAAACCCTGGTCTGACTGGGGCATGCAGACACCTTGACAGAATGAATAGTGTGTGGCACATGGGTTCCCCATTGCTATGCCCACGTGTGCAGCTCCTGATGGAGGCGGCACAGGATTGGATTTCTCATTGCTTCTGTACAGCATTATGGGCTATCGCCCCGCCCCTTTTAAAGAGGGTCGCTGCCTGGCCGTGCCAACCCTCCAGTGTGTGCCTGCGGTTCCTCCTCATGGCAGACGCACTTATAAATAGACATGAGGTTGGTGTAGCTATGAGGCCAGCGTGTGGCATGAGGGCAGCTGAAGGCTGCGCAGGGACACTTTGGTGTGCGCTGTGGACACTGGGTCGTGCGGGGGGGGGGTTGGGCAGCATGTAACCCAGGAGAAGTGGCAGCGGAGTGTCATGCAGGCAGTGATTGTGCTTTGTTGGAGGTAGTGTGGTGCTTAGCTAAGGTATGCCTTGCTAATGAGGGTTTTTCAGAAGTAAAAATTGTTGGGAGGGGGGGGCACTCTTGCCGCTATTGTGGCTTAATAGTGGGACCTGGGAACTTGAGATGCAGCCCAACATGTAGCCCCTCGCCTGCCCTATCCCTTTCTGTGTCGTTCCCATCACTTTCTTGAATTTCCCAGATTTTCACAAATGAAAACCTTAGCGAGCATCGGCGATATACAAAAATGCTCGAGTCGCCCATTGACTTCAATAGGGTTCGTTACTCGAAACGAACCCTCGAGCATCGCGAAAATTTCGTCTCGAGTAACGAGCACCCGAGCATTTTGTTGTTTTTTTTTTCTGTTTTTTTTTAAATTCCTTTTATTTATTGATAGGTAGACATTTTGTGAAATACAGAGTAATAGAAGATTTGTTTGGTACATAGTGATATGAATATAATCCTGGTTTGCCTTGTTCCGAATTCTGGTACTGCATTTCTTATGGTATTTAATTACACATTTGTAACAATAAACTTTTTTAAACGTATAAAAACAAAAACAAAACAACAATAAACTCGGGTCCTGTTCTTCTTTGTTTCGGATCCTGAAGATGGAAAGTTATAAGTTTCAGGCGCTTATCAGTGGGGGGGAAAGGAAGGGGAGGGGTGTTAGGGATCAGGGGGGGAGGGGAGGGGTTAGCGTAGGGTAGACTTAAATTTTAATCAGTGATCAAAGTAGAGTGGGAGTCTAGCCAAGCTCCCCATACTTTTCGGAATTTAGTCGGGCAGCCTCTGTTTTGGTATATGATTTTTTCATATGAGGTTACAGTATTGACAGATTGGATCCAGTGTGGGATTGAGGGGGGCTCTGTTGCCATCCATTTTATGGCTATCTCTTTACGGGCCAGGAACAGCGTTCTCTCAAGAAAAACGCGAGTGTAGTGTGACCACACCTCCTCCTCCAGCAAGCCAAACAGCGCCACCTTGGGGTCTAGGTTGATGGATAGTGGGGGCTGTAAAAGTGAGTTCACGAGGTCTGTCACTTTTGACCAGAACTCGTTAACGAAGTGGCACTCCCAGATTAGGTGCCAGAAGTCCGCCTTCGGCTGGTGGCATCTTTGGCATGAGTCTGAGGTGGCGCTGCGCATTTTATGCAAACGGGTGGGAGTAAGGTAGGCTTGATGTATAATGTATAGTTGGATTAGCTTGTTATTTACAGCCGGTGACACTGATAGATGGGATTCAGATATGTCCTGCCATTCTTCAGGTGTAAGGGATGTGATGGCGAGTCTCCATTTGTCATATGCTGGGGGTGGGCCGATGTCTATCTTGGCTGAGAGGAGATGCGTATATAGGGCTGATATTAGGCCTTTGGGTCCTTGGGATTTGAGGATACCTATTGTGGGGAGCTTGGATATGCGGGTCGTGGCGGGGGGGAATTGGGAGTTCAGGGCATGTCTTAGTTGGAAGAATCTGAATAGTTGGAGGTGCGGGGCCTGCAACTTATCACGTAGTTGCGTGAATGTGGGGAGTGTTCCGTCTAGGTATATGTCTTTTAGTGTGTGTATTCCTTGGGTTGTCCAGTACTTTGGGTCTGGAACGGACTGTAGCGCGGTAAGACCGGGGTTATTCCAGAGAGGAAGTTCTGGTATCACATCTTGGTATCTCTGCAATGTCTTTGCCTCTTTCCATACGCTGAGGGCCAATTTATGAAGCGGGGTTAGTACAGTGGGTTTAGTGCATTCCGGAATTTCTAAAAAATTCAGAAGATTATGTCCTGTTACTTGTTTAGCTAGTAGTTTGTCCGCTATTGGTAGTTCTTTGTCTAAGACCCAGGCTCTGATATTTCGTAGTTGCCCTGCCAGGTAATAGAGCCGGAGATCCGGAAGGGCCATTCCGGCTTGTTCTTTGGGTCTTTGTAGGGTTGATAGGTTCAGTTTGGAACGGGAGGAGTTCCAGATAAATGTTATAATTAGGGAGTTTATGGATTTGAAAAGGCGTTTGGGGACACTCACTGGCATGTGCTGTAGTATGTATAGACATTTGGGTTGGATGACCATTTTAATGAGGTTTATGCGCCCAGCCACAGAAAGTGGTAGCTTAGCCCATCGTTTCAGTCTTTGTTTTATGTCGTCTAGGAGTGGGTTTATGTTATCTGCTATTGCATTGTTGTGGTCATATGACATGAGCATCCCTAGGTATTTAAATGTTGAGACTGGTTTTAGTCCATATCTTGCAACACAGGGATCGTTTTTTGGACCAGTTTCTGTGTAGAGGATTGTTGATTTGGACCAATTGACATTTAGTCCGGAGAAGTGGGAGAATTTATCTATGTGCGTCATAGCTTGGGTAAAGGAGTTTGAAGGGTTCGATAAGAATAGGATTGTATCGTCTGCGTATAGACCCAGTTTGCTTTCGAGGTCTGCCCATTTAATGCCAGTCACGCTGGGGGTGTTTCTTATTCGAATCGCCAGTGCTTCGATGGCTATGGCGAATAAGGCCGGGGATAGGGGGCATCCCTGTCGGGTGCCTCTTGCCAATTGGAATTCTGTCGATATAATGCCATTAACGACTACATTTGCACTTGGGGACTTGTATATAATTTTGACCCATTGTTGGAAGTTAGGTCCAAATCCAAAGCGGGTTAGACAGGCTTCTAAAAAGGCCCACTCCACAGAGTCAAAAGCTTTTGCCATATCTAGTGAGACCAGGGCCCAGGGCATGTTATATTGCTTGCCTAGTTGTATAGCTGTTTGGACCCTACGGATATTTATGGTCGTGGATTTTCCTGGCATAAAGCCCGTCTGGTCGGAGTGTATGATGGAAAGGATCACTTGATTTAGTCTTGTGGCTAGGATTTTGGTTAGGATCTTGTAGTCTGTATTTACCAATGATATAGGCCGGTAAGAGCCACAGTCTGTAGGGTCCTTCCCGGGCTTCAGGATCACTACTATGGAGGCTTTATAGAATGAAGATGGAAGTATTTTGTCTAATTGTGCTTGGTTTAGTGCTTCAAGGAGTTGTGGGGCTAGTTGTTCGTTATATTTGCGGTATGTCTCTATTGGGAGACCATCAGGTCCTGGTGATTTATTGAGAGCCATGTCTTGGATTGTTAGTTGAATCTCTTCCAAAGTAATAGGGGCTTCTAGGAGATCGACTTGCTCTTCAGAGAGGGTTGGGAAGTTTAAGTCTTTTAGATAGTCTAAGATGTCTGTCACTGTGTTATGAGAGGAGGAGGTGTATAGGTTGGCGTAAAATTCTTTAAAACAGTTTGTGATAGACGGGGCATCGGTGAATTCAGTTCCCTGTTGATTTTTGATCTTAAGGATCGTGTTTGTTTGATTTTCACGTTTGATAAGATTGGCGAGTAAGTGACTAGATTGGTTTCCTAGCTCAAAGTAGTGTTGTTTGGCGAAAAAGAGTTGGCGTTTGGCTTTAGCATGTATTTGGTGTTTATAGAGTCGGGATAAACTGAGCCAGGCTGTTTTATTGGCTTCTGTGGGGGAGGATATATATGTTTTTTCGGCTTCTAGGGTCTGATTTTCTATCTCTTTATCGGCCTGCGATGTTGATTTTTTAATATATGAGATGGCCGATTTAAGGAATCCTCTGATGTAGGCCTTAAGCGTGTCCCACTTCAAGGCGGGATGGGTGTTGTTGCTGTGGGCGTCCAGGAATAACGAAATATGGAAGGGTGTCTGGTCATCCGATCCCATGAGCTTAAGCCAGAATGGGTGTAGTTTCCAAGTGGGCCTTATACTGAGTTGAGGGAATTTTAAGGTTAGCAGTATGGGGCTGTGGTCAGAGATGCCTCTCGGGCAGTGTGTTACGTTTGAGAGATATACTGCCAGTTCTATGGAACTGAATATGTAATCGATTCTTGTCAGCGCGTTGTGACCCGGTGAGTGGCAGGTGTATTCTCGTGTTTCGGGGTGATGGAGTCGCCAGAGGTCAACCCATCCGACGCTTTTGATTAGTTGTCTCAGAGGGGAATTTGAAGTGGAGGTGGGGTTAAGGGGTGCATGGAATTTATCTTTGGTGGGGTCCATTACCATGTTGAAGTCACCTAGGCAAATTACTCCTGCCAGCGGGTAATGATGTGCAAACGCTATGGCAGTCTGCAGAAGGTGAAGATTGTTGTGGGGTGGGTTGTAGATGGATAGGATGACATATGGTTTGGAGTCTATTTCGCCGTATACAAATATGAATCTTCCTTCGGGGTCTCTGCGGGTGACAATTGGGTTCCAGCGTAGCGACTTGTGGATTAGTACCGAGACGCCCCTGGAGGAGGAGGTGTGGAAGGAGTGGGCGGTCCACTGGATCCATGGTTTTGAAAGGGTGTCTGCCCTATCCCTAATGAGATGGGTCTCTTGTAAACTGACGATATGTGGGTTTATTTGTTTAATGTATGAGAATACCGTTCTTCGCTTAAGTGCTGTGCCGAGTCCCCGAACATTCCAGCTAAGGCATTTTAGGGATGTCATTGTTTACGTGGGTGTAAGATTTAACTATCATGCCTGTGCTCTTTGGGTGGGGGAGGAGGTAGGGCATTGGTGGGTATGAAGGGAGGGATTGTGTTAGCGCCTGCCTGTAACAAACATTAATGCAGAACAGAATATAACAGTTTGAACCATCAATCCTTGACATCTCGCTAAAATTACGCCGCGGGTGTCAAAGAACAACAGAGTAAAAAAGTTTAAAAAAATAAATAAATTTTCCCCAAAAAGGGGGGGGGGGGGGGGGGAGAAAGAAGAAAAAAAAAACAATTTAGCTACAATCTAGTTAGAAGTAGCAGATGTTATGCTGTTGGGGGGGGGGGGAGTCTCTTGGTGGCCTTTAGAAGTTTAAGGCTGACCGCTGGGTTCCAGAAGTAACTTAGAGGTATCTCGGCTGTGTTGCACATCGCCCGTGCCTCGAGAGGGCGCCGGGAATTCGGGTTGCATCAACATTTAAAGTCCTGTTGCTAAATGTGATGAGGTCGTTCATTCTCCTGGTGTTACAGGGTGCATATCCAGCCACTCCAGGGCTTCCGCAGGGGATTGGAGAAAGACCGTTTTCCCCTGGGCTACTATTCGCAGGCGAGCTGGGTATGCCATTGAGTAGGGGATTTGTCTTTCTTTGAATTTCCGCTTCACTTCTGTGAAGGTGGCTCTCTGTTTTTGTAGTTCGGCAGAGAAGTCGGGAAATATGGAGACTGCTGTGTTGTTGTACTTTAACGGGCCCTTTAGTCTGGCCTGGCGCAGTGCGGCATCTCGGTCTCTGCAGTTTAGGATCCTTACTAGAAAGGGCCGTGGGGGGGCTCCCGGTTGTGGTGGTTTTGTAGGGACTCGATGGGCTCTTTCTGCTGTAAAGTGGGTGGAGAAAGTGTTGTCCCCCAGTAGTGTTTTCAGCCAATTCTCAGCAAATGTTTCCGGGTGAGAGCCCTCTGACTTTTCGGGTAAGCCTATTATACGCAGGTTGTTACGGCGCGAGCGATTTTCTAAGTCATCTGTTTTGGATTGGCAGAATTCTATTGCTCTTGTTGCCTTTTTGACCGCCGTGGTTAGTGGGCGCAGTGAGTCTTCTGCATTAGAGACACGGTTCTCCATCTCCCGCATTCTGTCACGCATATTATGTAAGTCTTGTCTTAGCAGGGAGACGTCGGATTTGATCTCCTCTATTTTGTTGCTTAGAGAGGATTTGCAAGTGTTGATCGCATCTAGAAGTTGACGCATAGTGGGTTCTGGGTTTTGCCCTATTTCGTTTTCAGGTTGTTTCGTTTGTGTGGGTCGCGTTGCCCGCGGGGTGTGGTCAGGGGATTCGGTGCGGGAGAATTCCTTTAACTTTTCAGCGGCAGCGCCGCCTTTAGCGCGCGTACTCATGATAGAATTCGTTGGATTGGCGCGGCGGGTTATAGAGGTTGTCGTTGTAGTATAGATGGTATCGGAATTTTCTTGTAGGTGTCTGTGGTTCGTATCTTTATATTGTTATGGGTTATTGATAGGAAATTGTTTGGTCGCCTGGACCGTGGTAGCGCCTGGTTGTCTTTGGTCTAGGTTAGGTCGCTGTATAAGAGGCGGGGGGCTGCGCCTGTCAGATGCGGTGGTACGTCGGCTGCGGGGCACAGCAGGTCGCCCCCGCCGCTATGGTTTAGGGTCCGAGGTGGGCCGGTGTCCGCTGCGGGTCCCTTTATTTTGTTGGTCCGATCCAACCCAGCTCTCTCGCAGGAGAATGTTAGAGTAATTGGCCCCTCAGTTATTTTAAGCGGTAGGGTGGTTTTGTCGTTGGTCGCCTAGCCAAAGTCTGTGGCCGTGGGGGGTCTATATGGTCTGTCCTGGGTGTTGTCCCCCAGCCCCCCGCGAGTGACTTACGGTTTGTTGCCGGCTCCGCAGGGCCGGACCCAAGGAGGAAGTCCTCTCAGGAGTAGGATCCCGGGTGTCGCAGTCCGGTAGTGGTCGGGTGGACCGGAGATGAGTTGCTGAGAGCGAGCCGTCGGGGGCGGCCAGGTCAGCCGCAATCCGCGCCGAAGGCTGGAGGAGAGGTCGGATCGGCGTGTAGTTCCGCGGACGGCGCGCCGCAAGACGCCGGGTGCCGTCGCTGTGTAGCGGCAGGGGCCGTAATGCAGCGGCTCCCGCAGACCGCGATCTCCGTCGGGTCCCGCCGCCGGCGCGCCGGCCCGAAGATGTTCCGCGGCAGCCTCAGGAGGGACAGACGTCCGAAGACCTCGCAGCGGCTCCAGCCAGGGTGGTGAGGAGCGCTCCGCTTCGCTGTGGGCCCAGCCAGGAGCAGCCACCCACCGGCGGGGAATGGGCAGCCAGCCCCAGCTCGTGAGGTCGGCCTCGGATCGGAGCGGCCACCAGGAAGTCGCAGGTGAGCGGCGTCGGGGCGGTCGGAGCCGGCAGATGACACTCAGCTCCCGCCCAGGTCTCGCGGCGGCGGCCCGGCTTCGGATGTGGGGGAAGCGGAGGTGTCCCTCTCTTCAGAGGTAGGATTGACGGTCCCAGTAGGGGGGGGCTGTCCCCATCCGACTCCCGACCAGGCGTAGGTCTCCGCGGCCCGAGGGTAGCGTAAAGGGGGTTTCAGCGGGGTGATGCGGTGCAGTCGGCCCCGGGTTTCAGAGGAGTCTTCCCGCAGGGTGGCAGATGAGGGAGAGCAGCCCGCGGGGGTCTCAGCGCGGCCGGGCGGCAAGATATGGTGGCGGGTTAGGCCGTGTGCAAAGCGCGGGAAAGCGGCAGGGCTTTGGCGCCGTTCCCCTCCCGCCACAGTCTGGAGCTCCGTTATAGGTGTCAGGAGGGTACAATCGGTCCCAGCTGCGGTCAGGTTTGTCCATTGGGGGTTAGAAACCCCTTGGTATTGTTTGAGTTGTTCTGGTTCTGTTCAGGCCAGGATTATAGGCGGATTTTGATGTCCCCCCTGGGGAGCTCTGCTTACTTGCGACTCTCCATGTTGGTCGCCGAGCACCCGAGCATTTTGGTGCTCGCTCATCTCTAATTACTATCACAGTGGCAGATTTAGTCCTTGAAATTATATATTGGGGTCACTGAAAAGAACTAAAACTTAACATAAGTAATAATAATCTTTATTTGTATAGCACCAACCTATTCCGCAGCACTTATAACCTTTATTTAACTATAAATAGTAAAATCTATATTTATATAGGTATAGATATATATCTATATAAATATATAAGAATGGATGATGAGGACAGTGCCTTGGAGTAGGAAATAGAGTGCACAATGTAGCTTCTGAGGGGATCTTCCCAATTCCTCAAGTGATCCACAACAGCGGAGAGCCGCATATACAGGGAACAATAAACCCCCCATCATTAGGTGGGGTAAAAAAGCAACCAAAAGCAGATTAGAAAGCAATCAAATGTGCTCAGACAATAAAAGGCCAGAGGATTAGCAGATACTTACTCAGGAGGGGGGAGGTATACCCAGCCTGAAACTACAAGGTGAAAACTTTCCCCCAGGAGTCCTGGATAGCCTTGTATAGAACGAAAACTCCACGTCCACTCTGGAAGGTTAGGAGTTCTGGTTTATTACAGTCACACAAAAAAAACAAACAAGTCATGGTAAGGGAAGCCGGGGAGAATGCAATGCGTTTTGGCTCTTAAAAATTAGCCTTTTTCAAGCTTAAAATCATAGTACATTCAGGGCTTTAAATAGTGAAACATGAACTTTCATTACTTACGGTACACTAGATTTATAGAATGGTAGAGTTGGAAGGGACCTACAGGGTCATCTGGTCCAACCCCCTGCTCAGTGTAGGATTTACTAAATCATCACAGATATTTGTCCAGCCTTTGTTTGAACACTTTCATTGAAGGAGAACATCACCACCTCTCCTGGTAACCTGTTCCACTCACTGCCAAAAAGTTTTCTTTAATATCAAATCTAGGTCTCCTCCGTTTCAGTTTCATCCACATTTCCTTGTGCAAATGCGCATAGGGCTGATCCCTCTGCACTGTGACAGCCCTTCAAGTATTTGTAGATAGCTAATAAGTCTCCTCTCGGCCTTCTTTTTTGTAAGCTTAACATTCCCAGATCCTTTAACCATTTGTCATAGGACATGATTTGCAGACTTCTCACCATCTTGGTAACTTCTCTGAACTTGCTCCAGTTTGTCTGTGTGTTTTTTAAAGTGGGGTGCCCAGAACTGGACACCGTATTCCAGATGAGGTCTGACTAAGGAAGAGTAGTGGGGAATAATTACCTCACATGATCTAGACTCTATACTTCTCTTAATACATCCCAGAATTGTGTTTGCCTTTTTGGCTGCTGCATCACATTGTTGACTCATGTTCAGTCTATGATTTATTAGTATGCCCAAGTCTTTTTCACATGTGCTTAGCCCATTTCCTCCCATTCTATATGTGCTTTATTCATTTTTCTTGCCCAGATATAGGACTTTGCATTACTCCTTGTTAAATACCATTTTGTTAGTCGCCGCCCACTGTTCAAGCTTTTCTAGATCTTTTTGAATACTTTCTCTCATTTTCCTAGTGTTAGCTATCCCTCCTAGCATTGTGACGTCAGCAGGTTTCATCAGTTTCCCATCAATTCCCTCCTCCAGATCATTTATAAAAATGTTGAACACTGGGCCTGGGACAGAGCCTTGTGGTACCCCACTTGATACATTCTTGTATTTGGATGTGCATCCATTTATGACCACTTTTTGAGTATGATCACTCAGCCAGTTGTAAATCCACCTAACAGTTGCCTTTTCAATCCCATATTTGGTCATTTTTTCAATATGCATGGTATGAGATACTTTGTCAAATGTACTATTTGAAACAGCCTGTATTGTGTAGCGTCATCATTTCCGATTATTTTCCATTAAAAAAAAGTAAGAATATTTTGGCCCCCTCGTGTCTAAAGAATGGTAGAAAAAACGAAACAAGTAGAGAGAATTTCCTACAGGGAACAGTGGAAGCTTACAAATGTGGCCAAAGATGTTGCAAATGTTGCCAAGTAATAAATAGCAGGAGAAAAACTATAAAACTAGATCATGAATACATTAAAATAAAAGATTTTTTAAACTGCAGTTCTGACTTCATAATATATTTATTAGAGTGCACCTGTGGTCTCCAGTATGTGTGGCGGACCAGGTGTAGGTCACGTGACTTGTGACGGCCCCCTTCTGCTATTTTCTGTACCCTCCCTCTTTTCTGTAGGAGTGCATGTCGACGCCCCAGAGGGGAGTCATGTGACATAGTGATGTGCAATCCATCAGCGTGTCACTTCCCCATCCTCGGTGGAACGAACTCTGCGTTCCAAGGAGGGGAGCCGCAGCTCATGTGACATGCGAGTCTCAAGTACGTCATTTTGTGGCACCATGATGGCGCAACACACTGGAGACTGCTTTAATTAGTGTAAGTTCCCAAACATCATTCCCCTCCCTTCAACCTCTACAATTAATACACCTCTCCAGAATACTGGCCAAATTCATTAAAGCATATCCATCAACCAGACCATTCTCTCAATTGAAACAAATCATCACTTCAGTGTCATACTAGCAGGAGAATTGTGACCTTTAAAGGAAATTCATCGACCCTCAAGAAAACACCAAACCAGCATATATCCTCTCATGGGAAAAGGAATTAAACATTCAACTGTCAGATAGGGACGTTAGATACAATTTGAGGAACTCGCATGGTTTTTCTAGATGTATTAGGCTACAAGAAAACCATAATAAAATCCTGACTGATGGTATAAATCACCAGAATGGCTCTATACTTACAAATTAGCCGATTCCAATTTATGCTGGTGATGCAGCAAACAAACAGGGTTTTTTTAATACATATTTGGTGGCACTGTCCAGTCATACACCCATTCTGGGATCAGATTGAAAAAGTAATACGCATCATATCAAATAATGCCTTCAGACTCTCCCCAGAATTTGTGATACTGTCTAATCTTCCTCAAATTATAGAACCTCGAAGTCTAACCTAATAACCCACTTGATCTCGGCTGCAAAATCCTTAATTGCTACCATGTGGGAAAAAACAGAAGCACCTACATATATCCAATGGGTAGCTAAAGTAAATTAAATTAGAAGACTCGAGGAACTAACAAGTTGGGCTAATAGAATTCACGAAAAATTCAAAGAGCTACCTGGGACCTATGGCCAAAACAGATTTAATCCTGTGTAATCTTTTAATAGTAATAGATACATTTTCCTAGACTTTGTTAAACAATCTATAAGTAAAAACACATATTAATTTACCAAGGTGTAACCCGTAGTTGTCACCCTTGCTTTTCATCCATATATACCCCCCCTATCCCCCTCCTCCCCCTTTTTAAAGGGCTCATAAAAGAGCAATCAAGCACTTACAGTATTTCATAATATGCAAAAGGTTATAAATTAATGTTATATACAAGCTATGATCTATGTTAAATCATTTTAAAGCTAATAAAAACTGAATTCAAAACAAAACATTAATTAGTGTAAGTAATGGTGGTTCATATTTCACTATTTAAAGCCCTGAATGTACTATGATTTTATGCTTGAAAAAGGTTCATTTTTCAGAGCCAAAACGCAATGAATTCTCCCTGGCTTCCCTTACCGGGACTTTTTGTGAATATAGAAAACCAGAACTCCTAACCTTCCAGAGTGGACGTGAAGTTTTCCTTTCATACAAGATTATCCAGGATTCCTAAAATGGAGTTTTCACCTGGTGGTTTCAGGCTGGGTATACCTCCCCCCCTCCTGAGTAAGGCCTCCCTCACACAGGGCGTTTTGTACAGCGTTTAGCACTGCCTTTCCATCCCAGCGCTAAACGCTGTACAACACTCCCATTCATTTCAATGGGGCTGCTCACACAGGGCTGAAAACGCAGCGCCTTTCAACGCTGTGCTTTGACAGCAATGCATGTTTTATTTTTTAGTGTTTTCAGCCCTGCGTCGCCCATTAAAATGAATGGGCAGCGGTTTTAGCACTGCTGAAAACCGCTCGCCGGTTTTAGCACTGCGTTAACCGCTCGCCGATTTTCGGGGTGAGGGCTTGCAATAGAAGCCCTACCCCGAAAATCAGTCCCAGCTAGCTAGAGAAGAAAAAAAAAAGTAATACTCGCCTAGCCGCTGTAGTCCGGGTCGCGGCCGCTGGTCTCTGCTGCTGATCCAGGCTTCTCCAACACTCCCAAGTCTATTGCCGTAGGCCAGGTTTGAGAACCCCGCCTCCAGCAATAGAGTGCTGTGATTGGTTATCGGCACGCTCTATGTCCAATCACAGCCCTTCATTGACTGTCTCAGCCAATCAGCGCCGACAAGCTCTGATTGGCTGAGACAGTCAATGAAGGGCTGTGATTTGGCATCGAGCAAGCGTCGACAACCAATCACAGCACTCTATTGCTGGAGGCAGGGTTCTCAAACCTGACCTACGGCAATAGACTTGTTAGTGCAGAGGAAGCCCGGATCAGCGGCAGAGACCAGCGGCCCCGACCCGGACTGCAATGGCTAGGTGAGTATTACTTTTTTTTTTCTTTTCAGCATCCTTGGCTGCGTTTTCATCCGAGCTGAAAACGCAGCCAAAACGCTGGCATAAAGTATGCCAGCGCTGCTGAAACGGGGCGGAATCTGCAGTAAACGCAGCATTGAAAAATGCTGCGTTTCTGCAAACGCCCTGTGTGAGGGAGGCCTAAGTATCTTCTAATCCTCTGGACTTTTATTGTCTGAGCGCATTTGGTTGCTTTCTAATATATAACTATTAGAGATGAGCGAACACCAAAATGTTCGGGTGTTCGTTATTCGGAACGAACTTCCCGTGATGCTCGAGGGTTCGTTTCGAACAACGAACCCCATTGAAGTCAATGGGCGACCAGAGCATTTTTGTATTTCGCCGATGCTCGCTAAGGTTTTCATGTGTGAAAATCTGGGCAATTCAAGAAAGTGATGGGAATGACACAGAAACGGATAGGGCAGGCGAGGGGCTACATGTTGGGCTGCATCTCAAGTTCACAGGTCCCACTATTAAGCCACAATACCGGCAAGAGTGGGCCCACCCCCCTCCCAACAACTTTTACTTCTGAAAAGCCCTCATTAGCATGGCATACCTTTGCTAAGCACCACACTACCTCCAACAAAGCACAATCACTGCCTGCATGACACTCCACTGACACTTCTCCTGGGTTACATGCTGCCCAACCGCCCCCCCTCCCCCCCCACAGCGCACACCAAAGTGTCCCTGGGCAGCCTTCAGCTGCCCTCATGCCACACCACGCTCATGTCTATTTAGAATTGCGTCTGCCATGACGAGGGACCGCAGGCACACACTGCAGAGGTTGGCACGGCTAGGCAGCGACCCTCTTTAAAAGTGGCGGAGCGATAGCCCACAATGCTGTACAGAAGCAATGAGAAATAGAATCCTGTGCCACCGCCATCAGGAGCTGCACACGTGGGCATAGCAATGGGGAACCTATGTGCCACACACTATTCATTCTGTCAAGGTGTCTGCATGCCCCAGTCAGACCGGGCTTTTTAATTCATAGACACAGGCAGGTACAACTCCCTATTGTGAAGTCCCTGTCGACCCACAGCATGGGTGGCTCCCTGGAACCCACCGGCGGTACACAGAAATATCCCATTGCATTGCCCAACACAGCTGAGGTAGTAATGTTGTGCTTAACCCTTTCCAATCCAATTTGTATATGGTTTTCCTAGGGGGCTTACTCTTTTTCTGCCGTTATACAACGGCGTTATATGCTGGCTAAAGCCAGTACTGCATGAGCTGACACGTAGGATAGGCTCCGACAGCAGAGAGGCTGGCAATATACAGTAAGAGAACCCCGACGGACGTCTACCAACAACGGAGCTGTACAGCCTTAAACCCTAATGTCTTCACAGGTCACACAGTGGACTGGAAAGGGTTAATGCAGGTGGGTTTCGGCCCACACTGCATGCCCCAGTCAGACTGGGGTTCTTTACAAGTGGACACATGTAGGTTAAACTCCCTGTGGACCCACTGCCTAGGTGGGTGCCAGGAAGCCACCGGCGGTACATAGAAATATCCCATTGCATTGCCCAACACAGCTGAGGTAGTAATGTCGTGCTTAATGCAGGTGGGCTTCGGCCCACACTGCATGCCCCAGTCTGACTGGGGTTCTTTATAAGTGTACAGATGTAGTAAAAACTCTGTGTGCACCTACAGCATGGGTGGGTGCCAGGAAGCCACCGGCGGTACATAGAAATATCCCATTGCATTGCCCAACACAGCTGAGGTAACGTCAGCTGTAATGCAGGTGGGCTAAAAATTAATTTGATTACACTGTAGGCGAGGGCCCACAAAAATTGCTGTATCAACAGTACTAATGTACATCCCAAAAATTGGCCATGGCCAGCCAAGAGGGCAGGTGAAACCCATTAATCGCTTTGGTTAATGTGGCTTAAGTGGTAACTAGGCCTGGAGGCAGCCCAGTGTAACGAAAAATTGGTTCAAGTTAAAGTTCCAATGCTTTTAAGCGCATTGAAACTTATAAAAATTGTTCTGAAAAATTATTTGAGTGAGCCTTGTGGCCCTAAGAAAAATTGCCCGTTCAGCGTGATTACGTGAGGTTTCACGAGGAGGAGCAGGAGGAGGAGGAGGAGGAATATTAGACACAGATTGATGAAGCAGAAATGTCCCCGTTTTGGATGGTGAGAGAGAACGTAGCTTCCATCCGTGGGTGCAGCCTACGTATTGCTTACGTATCGCTGCTGTCCGCTGGTGGAGAACAGAAGTCTGGGGAAATCCAGCCTTTGTTCATCTTGATGAGTGTTAGCCTGTCGGCACTGTCGGTTGACAAGCGGCTACGCTTATCTGTGATGATTCCCCCAGCCGCACTAAACACCCTTTCCGACAAGACGCTAGCCGCAGGACAAGCAAGCACCTCAAGGGCATACAGGGCTAGTTCAGGCCACGTGTCCAGCTTCGACACCCAGTAGTTGTAGGGGGCAGAGGCGTCACCAAGGATGGTCGTGCGATCCGCTACGTACTCCCTCACCATCCTTTTACAGTGCTCCCGCCGACTCAGCCGTGACTGGGGAGCGGTGACACAGTCTTGGTGGGGAGCCATAAAGCTGGCCAGGCCCTTAAAGACTGTTGCACTGCCTGGGATGTACATGCTGCTCGATCTACGCACATCCCCTTCTACCTTGCCCTCGGTACTGCGCCTTCTGCCACTAGCGCTGTCGGCTGGGAATTTTACCATCAGCTTGTCCGCAAGGGTCCTGTGGTATAGCAACACTCTCGAACCCCTTTCCTCTTCGGGAATCAGAGTGGGCAGGTTCTCCTTATACCGTGGATCGAGCAGTGTGTACACCCAGTAATCCGTCGTGGCCAGAATGCGTGCAACGCGAGGGTCACGAGAAAGGCATCCTAACATGAAGTCAGCCATGTGTGCCAGGGTACCTGTACGCAACACATGGCTGTCTTCACTAGGAAGATCACTATCAGGATCCTCCTCCTCCTCCTCCTCCTCCTCAGGCCATACACGCTGAAAGGATGACAGGCAATCAGCCGGTGTACCGTCAGCAGCGGGCCAAGCTGTCTCTTCCCCCTCCTCCTCATCCTCCTCATGCTCCTCCTCCTCCTCCTGTACGCGCTGAGAAATAGACAGGAGGGTGCCCTGACTATCCAGCGGCATACTGTCTTCCCCCGCCCCCGTTTCCGAGCGCAAAGCAGCTGCCTTTATGGTTTGCAGGGAATTTCTCAAGATGCATAGCAGAGGAATGGTGACGCTAATGATTGTAGCATCGCCGCTCACCACCTGGGTAGACTCCTCAAAATTACCAAGGACATGGCAGATGTCTGCCAACCAGGCCCACTCTTCTGAAAGGAATTGAGGAGGCTGACTCCCACTGCGCCGCCCATGTTGGAGTTGGTATTCGACTATAGCTCTACGCTGTTCATAGAGCCTGGCCAACATGTGGAGCGTAGAGTTCCACCGTGTGGGCACGTCGCACAGCAGTCGGTGCACTGGCAGCTTAAAGTGATGTTGCAGGGTGCGCAGGGTGGCAGCGTCCGTGTGGGACTTGCGGAAATGTGCACAGAGCCGGCGCGCCTTTACGAGCAGGTCTGACAAGCGTGGGTAGCTTTTCAGAAAGCGCTGAACCACCAAATTAAAGACGTGGGCCAGGCATGGCACGTGCGTGAGGCTGCCGAGCTGCAGAGCCGCCACCAGGTTACGGCCGTTGTCACACACGACCATGCCCGGTTGGAGGCTCAGCGGCGCAAGCCAGCGGTCGGTCTGCTGTGTCAGACCCTGCAGCAGTTCGTGGGCCGTGTGCCTCTTATCGCCTAAGCTGAGTAGTTTCAGCACGGCCTGCTGACGCTTGCCCACCGCTGTGCTGCCACACCGCGCGACACCGACTGCTGGCGACATGCTGCTGCTAACACATCTTGATTGTGAGACAGAGGAGGAGGAGGAAGAGGAGGGTGCTTTAGTGGAGGAAGCATACACCTCCGCAGATACCAGCACCGAGCTGGGGCCCGCAATTCTGGGGGTGGGTAGGACGTGAGCGGTCCCAGGCTCTGACTCTGTCCCAGCCTCCACTAAATTCACCCAATGTGCCGTCAGGGAGATGTAGTGGCCCTGCCCGCCTGTGCTTGTCCACGTGTCCGTAGTTAAGTGGACCGTGGCAGTAACCGCGTTGGTGAGGGCGCGCACAATGTTGCGGGAGACGTGGTCGTGCAGGGCTGGGACGGCACATCGGGAAAAGTAGTGGCGACTGGGAACTGAGTAGCGCGGGGCCGCCGCCTCCATGATACTTTTGAAGGACTCCGTTTCCACAACCCTATACGGCAGCATCTCAAGGCTGATGAATTTTGCTATGCGGACGGTTAACGTTTGAGCGTGCGGGTGCGTGGCGGCGTACTTGCGCTTGCGCTCGAACACTTGCGCAAGCGACGGCTGAACGGTGCGCTGAACTACACTGCTGGATGGGGCCGAGGACAGCGGAGATGAGGGTGTGGGTGCAGGCCATGAGGCGGTAGTGCCTGTGTCCTGAGAGGGGGGTTGCATCTCAGTGGCAGGTTGGGGCACAGGGGGAGAGGCAGGGGTGCAAACCGGAGGCGGTGAACGGCCTTTGTCCCACCTTGCGGGGTGCTTGGCCATCATATGTCTGCGCATGGTGGTGGTGGTGAGGCTGTTGGTGTTGGCTCCCCGGCTGAGCTTTGCGCGACAAAGGTTGCACACCACTGTTCGTCGGTCGTCAGGCGTCTCTGTGAAAAACTGCCAGACCTTAGAGCACCTCGGCCTCCGCAGGGTGGCATGGCGCGAGGGGGCGCTTTGGGAAACACTTGGTGGATTATTCGGTCTGGCCCTGCCTCTACCCCTGGCCACCGCACTGCCTCTTCCAACCTGCCCTGCTGCTGCACTTCCCTCCCCCTCTGAAGACCTGTCCTCCTGAGTAAGCGTTGCACACCAGGTGGGGTCAGTCACCTCATCGTCCTGCTGCTCTTCCTCCGAATCCTCTGTGCGCTGCTCCCTGGGACTTACTGCCCTTACTACTACCTCACTGCAAGACAACTGTGTCTGATCGTCATCGTCCTCCTCACCCACAGAAAGTTGTTGAGACAGTTGGCGGAAGTCCCCAGCCTCTTCCCCCGGACCCCGGGAACTTTCGAATGGTTGGGCATCAGTGACGATAAACTCCTCTGGTGGGAGAGGAACCGCTGCTGCCCAATCTAAGCAGGGGCCCGAGAACAGTTCCTGGGAGTGCTCCCGCTCCTGAGCAGGTGTTATTGTAGTGGAGTGAGGAGGCTGGGAGGAAGGAGGAGCAGCAGACAGAGGATTCGGATTGGCAGCAGTGGACGGCGCAGAACTGCGGGTAGACGATAGGTTGCTCGAAGCACTTTCTGCCATCCAGGACAGGACCTGCTCACACTGCTCATTTTCTAATAACCGTCTCCCGCGTGGACCCATTAATTGGGCGATGAATGTGGGGACGCCAGAAACGTGCCTCTCTCCTAATCGCGCAGCAGTCGGCTGCGACACACCTGGATCAGGAGCTTGGCCTGTGCCCACACCCTGACTTGGCCCTCCGCGTCCTCGGCCGCGTCCACGTCCTCTAGGCCTACCCCTACCCCTCAGCATGCTGTATTACCAGTGATTTGATTTCACAGGCAGGAAATAAATTGGCGCAAGACTGCAGGCCAAATATAATTTTTGCCCTTTTTGGAAAACGAAAGGCCCCACTGCCTCTAGTGAATGAATTATCTAAGTTTAATAACTGTGCTGTGTCCCTGCTTATGTGTCACAGAACGTGAGGGTAGCAGAGTTATTATAACTCTGGCAGAGCAGGTATTTTTTTTCCCAATTAAGGAAAGCAAATGGCGAAGCCAGCAGTAAAGCGTAGCTGGGTGCGTATGATTTAGCAATGTTTTTCACGCAGCTCACACGTCTCCACCGCCCGTAAGGACGGACAGAGGCTGGACAAATAGATTTGTTTTCAGTTTTTTCCCACCAAAAGGCAGCACTGCGTATATTCAATGAACATGAGAAGTTTAATAACTGTGCTGTGTCCCTGCTTATGTGTCACAGAACGTGAGGGTAGCAGAGTTATTATAACTCTGGCAGAGCAGGTATTTTTTTTCCCAATTAAGGAAAGCAAATGGCGAAGCCAGCAGTAAAGCGTAGCTGGGTGCGTATGATTTAGCACTGTTCTTCACGCAGCTCACACGTCTCCACCGCCCGTAAGGACGGACAGAGGCTGGACAAATAGATTTGTTTTCAGTTTTTTCCCACCAAAAGGCAGCACTGCGTATATTCAATGAACATGAGAAGTTTAATAACTGTGCTGTGTCCCTGCTTATGTGTCACAGAACGTGAGGGTAGCAGAGTTATTATAACTCTGGCAGAGCAGGTATTTTTTTTCCCAATTAAGGAAAGCAAATTGCGAAGCCAGCAGTAAAGCGTAGCTGGGTGCGTATGATTTAGCAATGTTTTTCACGCAGCTCACACGTGTCCACAGGCGTTAGGACGGACAGAGGCTGGACAAATAGATTTGTTTTCAGTTTTTTCCCACCAAAAGGCAGCACTGCGTATATTCTATGAATAATAACTGTGTTGTGGCCCTGCCTATACAATTCTTTCCCTGCAGTATCAATGGAGGGTGGAATGCTCTGCAGAGGCGATTTTGAGAAGCCCCAAAAAAATGCAGCACAGCTAACAGCAGCCTGGACAGTACTGCACACGGATAAATATGGCCCTAGAAAGGACCGTTGAGGTTCTTGAAGGCTACACTCACTCCTAACACTCTCCCTGCCTATGCAGCACTTCTGTCCCTAATGCCAGGTGCAACGGTCTGCAGAGGCGATTTTGAGAAAAAAAAAAATCCCACTGCTAACAGCAGCCAACACACAGCTATCAGTGGCCCTAATAAGGACCTTTGGGGGGTCTTGAAGCCTACACTAACTACCAATTCTTTCCCTACAGCAGCTCCGGTATAAACAGCACTGTCCCTCATCTAACTCACACCGCATCTGAGGCGAGCCGCGGGAGGGGCCGACTTTTATATTAGGCGAACACCTGATCTCGCCAGCCACTCACAGCAGGGGGGTGGTATAGGGCTTAAACGTTGCAGGGGGAAGTTGTAATGCCTTCCCTGTCTTTCAATTGGCCAGAAAAGCGCGCTAACGTCTCAGGGAAGGAAGTGAAAGTAACCAGAACACCGCATGGTGTTCGTTACGAATAACGAACATCCCGAACACCCTAATATTCGCACGAATATCAAGCTCGGACGAACGCGTTCGCTCATCTCTAATAACTATAGATCAATATAGATTTATATAGATATCTAAATATACAGATGAATACATTATATACATATATAGTCATGTAAGGCTGGTAAAAAAAACTGTGTAGAACTTTTTCAGCCCATGATGATTTTTTTTTAGTAAAATCTAAAACGTGGCGTAAAACACACAGGGCAATTTTAAGTCGCAGCATCACAGAAGAATTTGGGAGTACAAATTTATGGTCATGTTTAACACCCTCAAGAATGGATTGAACCTCAGCATAAGTGG
Organism: Eleutherodactylus coqui; assembly: GCF_035609145.1. Classification (NCBI taxonomy): domain Eukaryota; kingdom Metazoa; phylum Chordata; class Amphibia; order Anura; family Eleutherodactylidae; genus Eleutherodactylus; species Eleutherodactylus coqui. Next base: position 70,453,734 of record NC_089847.1, read on the forward strand.
AAAATATGAAAGTTCTGAAGGAGGTCAAGAGGGATGTCCTCTTCCGAATCATTAAAAATGGTTTTTGGCTTTCTTTTCCTTTTGCTTGAAAACTTCATAAAAATTCAGAACTTGACTTGTAATAATGTTGCCATCCACTAGGTGGTGCTGCATCTCCTTCCATGCCCAGGTTGAAGGAGAGATAAGACACATCATAAAACTGTCCTAAGGCTGGGTTCACACAGGGCAGATTTGCTGCGGTTTTGCCGCGGATTGCCGTTGCATATCCACACTGCGGCAAAACTGCTGCGTTTGCAGTGCAATGCAGCACAAATGAGATTTGCCAAAAAGCTGTTCTCACAGGACGGATTTTTTTCCGCACAGCCGCAGTGCGGAAATGCAACTGTGTCGTGGTTTTAAAAGAAGCAGCATGTCCATTCTTTGGTCTTTTCCGCAGCGCTTTTTTGTCCATAGACCTCTATGGACGCAGCCAAAACCGCACCAAATACGCAACAAATACGCAACAAAAAGTAAAAAAGCGCTGCGGGAAAAAACGCTTGCTGATTTTTCCGCACAAAAAAACGCAGCAAAATCCGCAAGCCCAAATTAACTTTTGAAGCGGTTTTGCCGCAGAAGCAGTTCTTCTGCGGCAAAACCGCAACGGATAAACCGCGGCAAATCTGCCCTGTGTGAACCCAGCCTAAGTGAACTGATTTACGATGTATGTCTCCACTCTGTTTGTTGTTTTAAGTTTTGAGTGCAAAACAGTCCCAAATTTCTGTGTGTGAACATTTAGATGAAGAGGAATGTGTTCTCCTCCCCTCTTCATCTGTATGTTATAATTATGTGCCATCCAAACTAGTTTCATTTAATAGCCTGACAAAGGGGGCGAGATATCCTTGAAGGCTTGCTTGCTGTAACAGCATGCATTTTTGTTAGCCATTAAAAGGTATCATATCTACAAGATTACTTGGTTTCTCGCTCTGAGAACAATCACACATAAAACACACAAAAACATTCAACTAGTCATATTTTATGCCTCAGGAGGACATTAAAGGGGTTGTCCCGCGAAAGCAAGTGGGTCTATACACTTCTGTATGGCCATATTAATGCACTTTGTAATGTACATTGTGCATTAATTATGAGCCATACAGAAGTTATAAGAAGTTATTCACTTACCTGTTCCGTTGCTAGCATCCTCGTCTCCATGGTGCCGTCTAATTTTCAGCGTCTAATCGCTAGATTAGACGCGCTTACACAGTCCAGGTCTTCTGCTTTTCTCAATGGGGCCGCTCGTGCCAAAGAGCGGCTCCTGGTAGCTCCGCCCCGTCACGTGCCGATTCCAGCCAATCAGGAGGCTGGAATCGGCAATGGACCGCATAGAAGAGCTGCGGTCCACGGAGGGAGAAGATCCCGGCGGCCATCTTCAACCGGTAAGTAAGAAGTCACCGGAGCGCGGGGATTCAGGTAAGCGCTGTGCGTATTTTTTTTTAGGTCCCTGCATCGGGTTTGTCTCGCGCCGAATGGGGGGGCTGTTGAAAAAAAAAAAAAAAACCCGTTTCGGCGCGGGACAACCCCTTTAACAATAGATCTGATCTAGGACTCAGTGAATTACACTGTAATTATAATAGTCCAGAAGGCTCTATGCTATTATGAGCTGGTGTCTCTTGTAGCTCATTATATTTATTCACTCATCTACATGTGACAATTATGTATATATGTAAAAAATATCAGGATTATATCAGGAGCATTACTGTCAGTATCGCAGTCAAATGTATTCAGTATTATACTGCCCCTCTGATGTTATGTTATTACACAATGGAACATCTCATGCCCCTCTGATGTTATTTTATTTTATAACGGACCAGTTTCCGTCTCCTTATTAATCCAGAGACATAGATCCCTCATCTCAGTTCTTAGGTAATGCCTTTTCAAAGCTACACCTCTATTACATAGGAGATTATTTACTGTTTTTTATTCTTTATTTCTTATTTATTTGCAGGATGGAAACTTAGTAAATATAGATGTAATATTTGTGTCGTTTTTACATGATATTTACTGGGTCTTATACGAAGGTTTATTATCATTCGACCAATATATACCACATAGAATATTTTAATATTTTAATTCTATAGTGGTTATGACAGAGTGAGAGACCTAAACACAATCATCTCACTGTCAGGTCAGCCACACACCTAGTTTCTTTGACCCACGAGTAAAGTGATGTCTTATATATAATGCTCACACCTCTACTCTAAAATTCATGCTATCATGTATTCAGCACAAAAAGATATATAGATGAAACATCAGTGTCTCCTACTGATGCATGATCTGTTCCTCAGATACAGCTATAGGGTTACAGAATATAGGTCAAAGTCATTGACAATGATGTCCCACTATCTTAAGTCATCCATCTTGCTGCACTAAATTCATTATATTCATCTCAGTTAGCTATTACTATATAACTGAATAAAGCAGCCCATCAACAGGTTTCTTTACCCCCTGATCTATACTGGCTGATTCATCAAGATGGCGCTTCTGACTGAGCTAAGTACCAGCAGCCTATCTGGCCACAATACATTTGTGTATAGATTGTCAGTAGTAGGAAGGTACAGGCTTAAAGGAGATGTCCCGCGCCGAAACGGGTTTTTTTTTTTTTTAAACCCCCCCCCCCCGTTCGGCGCGAGACAACCCCGATGCAGGGGTTAAAAAACCCACCCGCACAGCGCTTACCTGAATCCCGGCGGTCCGGCGTCTTCATACTCACCTGCTGAAGATGGCCGCCGGGATCCTCTGTCTTCATGGACCGCAGGGCTTCTGTGCGGTCCATTGCCGATTCCAGCCTCCTGATTGGCTGGAATCGGCACGTGACGGGGCGGAGCTACACGGAGCTTCACGGAGCCCCATAGAGAAGAGGAGAAGACCCGGACTGCGCAAGCGCGGCTAATTTGGCCATCGGAGGGCGAAAATTAGTCGGCACCATGGAGACGAGGACGCCAGCAACGGAGCAGGTAAGTATAAAACTTTTTATAACTTCTGTATGGCTCATAATTAATGCACAATGTACATTACAAAGTGCATTATTATGGCCATGCAGAAGTGTATAGACCCACTTGCTGCCTCGGGACAACCCCTTTAAGTACCTGTGTCTCCACCTCCCTAAACCTGGGGGTATGTCTGTCATGCTCCAATCAGCAATGCAATATCTGAGACCAGAGTAAACTTCCGTTGATCTACGATGTATCGCGGGATTACGGAAGTTTACTCTGGTCTCAGATATTGCATTGCAGTGACCTCAATAAAAAGTATTAAAGTAGAATTTATTATCTAATAGATACATTTTTTTCTAAAATTTCATTAAGTCTTTTAGGAGCCAAAAGAGGTATTGAGACAAAAGATATAAAACATCTTTCATTTTACGCGTGAAAATTCGCTTTGAGGGATCTTCTCAAGGGGTGTAATTCGCATACCAGAAGGATCCATGGTACAGTGGTAATAGAAATGTTTCTATACGCTATGTTTTTAAAAACCCTGTGTAATATTAGATGTTGATCAGCTCTTATCCTTAGGGCATTTGTAGTTCGACCCACATACCTCAGGTTACACAAGCATTCAGTCAAGTAATTACATTATTAGACCCACAATTTACGAATTCTTTCAGAGGTAATGAAGTACTATCTGGCTGTAATAGGATCTCTTTCCGTTTATGGTAGATGTTGTTACAACATTTGCACCCCCTCTTACCACATCTGTAGGAGCCCTTGGTGAGAGATCCCAAGATGCTGGCGGTGGGGGGTAAAGTGTGGCTCCTCCGAGGATGTGAGGGACCAGAATATTTTTAAGAGTTTTGTTCTTTCTGAATATAATAGTTGGTTTCTCTGGAAAATCAGCTGCTAGGCGGAGGTCCCCACAAAGGATCCCCAAATAGTTTTTAACAATCAAACTACTAATGACCACTTGACCGTGAATATGTATGTTTGTGTGCGAGTGCTTCTCATGCTCTGCCCCTGGTGATGTCATCACTCCAACCTCACCCCCTAACTGGTGACATCACCGGTCCTACAACATATATAAAACAAAGAGCCTGACTGACAGAAGAACTACAAAGTTAGGGCTGTTGGAAGGGGAGGACAAAAATAAAATGAGAATACAACTAAGTCGTTATTATCTCAGACACAACGGAGCGGTCCTGATAGAAGAGACTGACCTACCACCACCACAGAGATCTGGTGGGCTGAAGGACATCACTGCCGTGGGTAGAGCCATTGTGCAGTTTGGTAGAAAGTACTACATACTCGATAAGACCCTGCAGCTCTATTGTGACAGGGGCACCCGGCAGTCACGTGATTGCCACGTTGGTAACACTACCACTTTCAAAATTTAATACATAGCACTCATTGAGCACTATGTAGCCTGGGAAGGAGAAGGCAGAAGCTGTTACAACAGATCCTTCCTTTTCCTCTGGGTCCTCAGCTGTGTTTGACTGCAGAGGATCTGACTTGCTCCTGCTTGATTGCAGGTGCAGAGATTTTAATCTCACGCTGTATTTTTGCTATTGGCCAGGATTAAAGCCTAGGACCAAGTGCCATAAATTTACCACGCTTGGTCCTTAAGGGGTTGAAAAGGTATCACAACAGCAAGACAATTGTTTCTCTCATGACAGAGACAGGAAAGGAGGAAAAGAAAAAGGTTTGCTATCGTGTTAGTCAGTTTAAAAACTAATAGCTAATATAGTAGCATTTTTTTTCTTTCCCTCTAAATTGGAACATAAAGAATATAGCTCACTGCTCTTCACTGTGGAGTCCAGGGTTGCATTTTTAAATGGCTAAAGTAAATTTGAATGACACATTTTGAGGGAACCAAGAATGTGATAAATCATTCCTATGTATCTGTCGTTCTGCTATGTTGTGGGCTATTGATAAATTTTATTCACTAAATCAAATAATTACTCTGGAGAATATTACTATTAAAAATAGTACAGCAAAGTAGGAGCGTGGCATGAATGGAGAAGACAGCGGACACATGAGAGTGAAGCCCTGTGCTCCATACCTCCAAGCAACAGCATTATAACAGCACATGGCACACGGCACACCGGACAGCTGTAAAATCACTCACCAGTGCAGGAGAATGATAAGGAGGAGGCAGAAGAAGTTGAGGCCACAGTGGCTTACCGACTTCTTTACTGCCCGCACCAGGGCAGTGCAGAAAAGGAGATGGCGGACGGATCCGCTGCGGGGGAGACGCTGGGAGCGGTGGACAGAGGTGATCCCCTACCCGACTCCTGATCAAAAACCCTTCTGACTATTTAAGGTCTATATCCTGTAATATAATAGTGCTCTAAAAAGATGTCTAGTCCCCTCTTAAACTCCTCCATTGAGTTGGTCATCACCACATTCTCAGGCAGAGAGTTCCATAGTATCACAGTCTAAGTATTTGATGAGTACCTTTAATGCAGCTATAAAAGAGGCTGCAGTCCCCTAGTAAATGCTACAGGCCACCATTTGGCTATTCCCAAACCAGGCAAGAGCATGGCATCTCCATCAAATTTCAGACCTATATCTCTCTTAAACAGCTATATAAAAAATTGTATGCTAAAATAAATGCCCACCGTCTAATGACCGCAATCCTACATCTAATACACAGCAACTGTCAGGGAACTGCGGTCTGGGTACTGGAAGTCCCTAAACACTACCTGCAACCCCTGTCCCTACCTACTTGCCCCCCTGGGCTAGGCCCCAGGGCGACAACTGGGAAGCGGGGCAGGGGGTCAGACTTACAAACAAATACAGAGACAAACAGACACAGAGGCAAGTCAGAAAGTCCGGGTCGGCAACAGGAGAATACGCGGTACCAGGGATCAGGCGAGGTCAAAGTCAGGTACAAAAACAGAGGGTCACAACGGGAAATCAGATCAGAATAATGCGGGTGTAGCCTGGAGACAAACATACACTGGCAATGCTGGACGGAAACAGGCACGTTTAAATGCTGTCAGAACTCCCACCCCACCAGCTGATTGGGGGGGGGTCGGAGCCTGCCAGCAGCCAGACCTAAGTCAGCGAATGCAGAGACCCAGACATCCAGCAATAAGTGCAGAACCTGCTAATCAGAATGTCCTGGCAACGGGAACGGCATTGCCGCATCCCCAGAAACCCGATTACCCAGGCGCTGCCCCCTGAGCACGAGAGCGTGCGACCGGAACCAATGTCCGGGACCCCGGCAGCCAGGGGAGGTCACCAAGACCGGGGCTCCCCTGCGCTGCACCCGATCAGCTTGAGTGATTGGACTGGTGGTGCAGGTATGGAGACCTCGAGAGCAGGCAATCCTGACAGCAACCAGGCAGGGTGTCAGGGCTCAAGCCCACAGCCTCCTGTACTCCAGTCAGTATCTCTTCCCAGTTAGTTATCCAGCTTGTTGAACAAGTTCTCCTGCATACCTCAGCCTCGTTCCCTGATTCCAGTTCCCTAGCTCCTGGTCTTGACCCCGCCTCGATCTTTGATTGCGCTTCCTATATAAGCTTGGTCCGGCTACTTCCTCGGTGTGAGATTAATCTGCTCCAAAGCGTTTGATCCTGCTTCTATTTGCCTGCTATTGCTACAAAGACTTATCAATACCAACGCCTAGCTTTTCCTCCTGACTATCTGCTAGACTGTAGTGGAAACCCAATATTTCTATATTTTGGACTTTGAGCCTTTGGTAGTGGACATTGGTGAATTTAACATTCTGTATAACCAAATGTCATGTTTGCCTTCTGTCCTTACACTTGCGCAATATGCAATACATCCTCTTATGAAACTTCTGTTCTCAAAACGCTGACAAGATAATATATAGTATAGACACATTACATTTTCCATCTGTTTTGCAACTTTGGAGGACAGTATAACTCAGACATGGACAACCGCAGTCTGAAACAGCTACCGCAATAATTACTCAAGCAATTTTACTGGAAACGTATGCAAATAACATGGGAGGTCTATGCTATTACTAACTCATGATGTAACCCAATTATGTCGAGGGAACCACACGTGGGCCTGGGACAACCCAGTCATTTCATCCACCACCTGATGGCCAATCACAGATGACCGGAGGATGGAAGAATTGCAAGATGCTTATCCAATAATTAAACAATACATTGTATCTATGTAATCTTTTGACCTGCCCAGATGTTAAACTCTTAAAAGAGGCTACACGCCCAACATTAAAGTTAGAATTGAGGAAGCTATACATGCTGAACCTCGTGTCAGTGTGAAAACTTCTTATGCGCATTATCAATTCAGAATTAATATGGAGGGGTGTAAACATTCCAAATTGAGTAAGCCGTGGTTCCACAAAGGAAAGCCACGACAAGACAAGCCTGATAGGACTTGTTCTTATCCATGTTTAATTTTGTTGTGTCTTACCACTCAAGTTTTTGAAATGGTAAGGCAGATGCCTTGTCCAGGATATTTATCAGAGCCTGAAGAGAAGTTAAATACAGACCACACAGTTCTGTCCCCCCAAAAAAATTTTTTTGGGGTATCCTGCATTCTGACAACCTCTTAACAAAGCTCAAGGGAGTATATGAAAATGACCCTTTCCCCGAGTCGTCCTTCTAAGAATTTCTTCCCAATATCGACTCCTGGCTTTTCATCCTGACTACGTTACCCGCCTCATCCATTGTACTACAACCGAGATTCCCCGTTACTGACTCCTGGCTTCAATTTCACTACTCTCTACTGCCCTGCACGGCTACTACTCCTGCGGCTCCTCTCCCGTAAGACCTTACACAGGGTTTGTGAAAGGTAGACAGACTTCTGATGCCACCAGAAGAGCTCTGGACTAAATACATAAGGCTAACAAGCTCCAAGCTCCTTTTCTGTTGCTTACGTTGGATGCATAGAAGATGTTTGACAGAAGTAATTGTAGTTAAGAATTCTCAGTATTACAAAATTCAGACTTGAGGGTGACATCACAAAATGCAATTAAGACACTGTATTCGAGTCCTCATTAATGGGGTTCTATTGAATCCATCTGGAATAACCAACGGAACCTGACAGGCGTGCCTCCTATTATTTACTCTTACAATAGAGCCATTAGCGGAAGCAATAAAAGGGAAAGATCAACATAAGAGGTATACCAATGGTATTCAGGCAGCATCAAATTGGTCTCTTTGCAGATGACATAATTTTATCAATGACCCACCCCCTAAACTCACTATGAGCAGTTTCCACAACAGAGGACTTCAATAAAGTCTCTTACTATAAAAGTAATGAGTCTAAATCCCATAAATATCTCCAGCCATCTGAAAAACTAAATCAAAAAGAGAATTCCCCTATGCGTGGAATAAATTGGCAGTCCCTTACCTAGGCATTAGACTCTCTCTCCCCCTCGTAGAAATACCAGATATTTGACCTTTTTACACATTTTGAAACATCAAAAAGGCAGATTATGGTTTCAGTGCGGAAGGAGATTCAGCAGATTGGGGGTTGGCTGGCTGAGGTGGAGGAAGCCCAAGAGCAAATTTTCAAAACATACTGACACCCATCAGGACATCTTGAATGAACACTCTAACCAAATAGCCAACATCTTAACACATTTTGATGATATTGAGAATTGGAATAGGCGTAACAATCAAGGGGTCTAGATGAAGAGTTGGAACATGCACACTTGCTCAATTGGGCTCAAACATTTTTGGGTCTCTGCTAAAACGTTCAACGGATGCAGGACCCCAAATGTGCAAGGGGTGTGATCTGCAGAATTCATTTCTTCAGGGATAAAGAAGAGGTCCTGAAATCAATACGAGATAGGGGCCCCATTAAATACAAAGGTACTGTATTTGTTGTCCTCCCTGACCTCGCCAGGGAAATCATCCAGCTACGAAAAACAGTGGACCTCTGCTTGCTGTCCAGAAGGAAAATGTCATTCCTTATAGATGGGGATATCCCTTTAAGTCGATCGAGTGACGCTGTGGCAGATCGACAGTCTTTAAGGCCTCCCTAAGTTCTCACACGCTTGACCTTCCTCTGGTCTCCTTACCAGAGTGGCGAAAACCGTCCATTTTACCTTTGCCGCTGCCAAGAGAGATCAACAGTGTGATCCATAACAAACCAAGCAATTAGAAGATCCTAACTGCTGGATGCATGTGGGCATAAAGCTTCCGCTTTATCCGTGTACATGTTTGTACAGGGACTATCTAACTGGTCCTAAAATGGGACACAATACTGTTTCAGGTTATATTAATAGTAATGTTCTTCTGTTGATAGGGTCTCTGATAACTACTGAATCCCCATATAGTTTAGTCACGCTGATATTCCCTAGGGGTTGCCTGATGCTTTAAAGTCCTAAGGGAGAGGGGCATCACCTGGGCTGTTATATTTAAGTACATAGGCCAGATAAAAACAAATTGGCCCTGGGGGCAGCCTGCTCCACAGGACCTCCTCTCTTCCTCTGTTTTTGCAGGGAGATGCATATTTAAAAACATAGGGCTATAAACATAGCCTTGCTTATATATATTTATATAGGCCGAGGTGAAAGAAATGCAGCCCTTGCTATTGACTGTCCCTCTCCCCACATAGGGCCTACAACATGAAGCACTATAATGACACAAGTCAAATGTTAGGTTCATGAGGTTGCTTAGCTGTATATGTAACTCTGTTTGCTGATTTTGTTTGCAAAACGCTTTTCTTCATCTATTTTTTTCTCCTACTTTCCCACTTATTTGTTTTTTTAACCCCCTCAAACCCTGTGCTGGGCCACAGATCAAGTCTTTATGCAATTCATCTGCTCCATATAATAAAATGGGGTTACTGACATTCTGTATGTATAACACCAGAGGGCTCAATAAACCTGAGAAGCAGTGACAAATTTTATATAGACTGCACAAAAAAAAGACTTAGAGATGTTTCAGGAGACACACTTTGTGGCCTTGGGGATCCCCCACTGTCGAAACACATACTACCATACATGGTTTCATGCACCACACCCATGAACTCTTTTAATCCAGTGTTTCTATTGTCAAAGATAGATGAAAAGACTTGGCTATACTAATAGATCATAGAGTGAACATGAGCCAACAATGTGATGCAGTAGCCAAAAAGGCAAACACAATTTTGCGATGTATTAAGAGAAGCATAGAATTTAGATCACGTGTAGAGATGAGCGAGCGTACTCGTCCGAGCTTGATACTCATTCGAGTATTAGAGTGTTCGAGATGCTCGTTACTCGAGACAAGCACCACGCGGTGCTCAAATCCATTACATTTCCTTCCCTGAGAAATTTACGCGCTTTTCTGGCCAATAGAAACACAGGGAAGGCATCACAACTTCCTCCTGTGACATTCCAGCCCTATGCCACCCCCCTGCAGTGAGTGGCTGGGGAGATCAGATGACACCTGAGTATTTAAATCTGCCCCGCCCGCGGCTCGCCACAGATGCATGCTGAGAGAGATCAGGGAAAGTGCTGTCTTGCTGTAGCTGCTATAGGGAGAGTGTTAGGTGTTATATTCGTCTTCAAGAACCCCAACGGTACTTCTTAGGGCCACATCTGACCGTGTGCAGTACTGTTGAGGCTGCTTTTAGCAGTGTTGCACAATTTTTTTTTTTTGTATATCGGGCGTGCAGACCATAGCGTCCTCAGTCTGCAGTCATTTCACAGAGTATAGGGACAGTACTGGTGAGGCAGGGAAAGAGGTATACTGGCTATATAGGCAGTGGGCTTTTTCAAAAAAATTGGGGAAAAATACTATATTTGGGCTGCTTGTGACAGTCTTCAGTTTACTGCGTGTCTGCTGGGGGTAGTAGTCGCTAATTAATACCCAGCTAAGCGTTACAGCAGGCTTACGCATAATTGTTTCCTGGCTCTGCTGTGTCCGTTACATGATCGCCGTCATCCCGCCAGAGGGAAACAGTATACATAAATACGCTGCATACGGTGTCTGGTTTTTCACCTCACCATTTTAAAAAATTGAAGCAAAATACTTAAGGCCTACCACTGGCCTTTGGCCACTTGACTGGTTCTGCGCTGTGAATTCCAGTAGCTCAGTCATATGCACCTAGGTCTCACTACAGGCTTGCGCATAATTGTTTCCAGGCTCTGCTGTGCGTTCCGTAAGCGAAGTCAGCCTCCAACCACAGGCCAATAAGCGGCACATTTAATTACAGCGTTCTGTTTCTGCTCTATTCGTAATACACCATGCTGAGGGGTAGGGTAGGCCTAGAGGACGTGGACGGGGGCGAGGACGCGGAGGCCCAAGTCAGGGTGTGGGCACAGGCCGAGCTCCTGGTCCAGGTGTATCGCAGCCGACTGCTGCGGGATTAGGAGAGAGGCAAGTTTCTGGGGTCCCCAGATTCATCTCACAATTAATGGGTCCACACGGTAGACCTTTATTAAAAACTGAGCTGTGTGAGCAGGTCCTGTCGTGGATGGCAGAAAGTGCATCCAGCAATCTATCGACCACCCAGTCTTCTACGCCGGCCACAGCTGCAACTCTGAATCCTCTGGCTGCTGCTCCTCCTTCCTCCCAGCCTCCTCACTCCATGAAAATGACATATTATGAGGAGCAGGCAGACTCCCAGGAACTGTTCTCGGGCCCCTGCCGAGATTGGGCAGCAATGGTTCCTCTCCCACCGGAGGAGTTTGTCGTGACCGATGCCCAACCTTTGAAAAGTTCCCGGGGTCCGGGGGATGAGGCTGGGGACTTCCGGCAACTATCTCAAGAGCTTTCAGTGGGTGAGGAGGACGATGACGATGAGACACAGTTGTTTATCAGTGAGGTAGTAGTAAGGGCAGTAAGTCCGAGGGAGGAGCGCACAGAGGATTCGGAGGAAGAGCAGCTGGAGGATGAGGTGACTGACCCCACCTGGTTTGCTAAGCCTACTGAGGACAGGTCTTCAGAGGGGGAGGCAAGTGCAGCAGCAGGGCAGGTTGGAAGAGGCAGTGCGGTGGCCAGGGGTAGAGGCAGGGCCAGAGCGCATAATCCACCAACTGTTTCCCAAAGCGCCCCCTCGCGCCATGCCACCCTGCAGAGGCCGAGGTGCTCAAAGGTGTGGCAGTTTTTCACTGAGAGTGCAGACGACCGACGAACTGTGGTGTGTAAGGTTTGTCGCTCCAAGATCAGCCGGGGAGCCACCACCACCAGCATGCGCAGGCATGTAATGGCCAAGCACCCACCAAGGTGGGACGAAGGCCGTTCACCGCCTCCGGTTTGCACCACTGCCTCTCCCCCTGTGCCCCAACCTGCCACTGAGATCCAACCCCCCTCTCAGGACACAGGCACAACTGTCTCCCGTCCTGCACCCACACGCTCACCTCCGCTGTCCTCGGCCCCATCCAGCAATGTCTCTCAGCGCAGCGTCCAGCCGTCGCTAGCGCAACTGTTTGAGCGCAAGTATGCCGCCACGCACCCGCACGCTCAAGCGTTAAACGTGCACATAGCCAAATTGATCAGCCTGGAGGTGCTGCCGTATAGGCTTGTGGAAACGGAGGCTTTCAAAAACATGATGGCAGCGGCAGCCCCGCGCTACTCGGTTCCCAGTCGCCACTACTTTTCCTTATGTGCCGTCCCAGCCCTGCACGACCACGTCTCCTGCAACATTGTACGCGCCCTCACCATCGCGGCTACTGCCGAGGTCCACTTAACAACGGACACGTGGACAAGCACAGGCAGGCAGGACCACTATATCTCCCTGACGGCACATTGGGTGAATTTAGTGGAGGCTGGGACAGCTCACGTCCTACCCACCCCCAGAATTGCGGGCCCCAGCTCGGTGCTGGTATCTGCGGCGGTGTATGCTTCCTCCACTAAATCACCCTTCTTCTCCTCCTCCTGCTTCTCCGCAACCTCTGTCTCGCAATCAAGATGTGTCAGCAGCAGCTCGTCGCCAGCAGTCAGTGTCGCGTGGCGTGGCAGCCCAGCGGTGGCCAAGCAACAGCAGGCCGTGCTGAAACTACTCAGCTTAGGAGAGAAGAGGCACACGGCCCACGAACTGCTGCAGGGTCTGACAGAGCAGACCGACTGCTGGCTTTCGCCACTGAGCCTCCAACCGGGCATGGTCGTGTGTGACAACGGCCGTAACCTGGTGGCGGCTCTGCAGCTCGGCAGCCTCACGCACGTGCCATGCCTGGCCCACGTCTTTAATTTGGTGGTTCAGCGCTTTCTGAAAAGCTACCCACGCTTGTCAGACCTGCTCGGAAAGGTGCGCCGGCTCAGCGCACATTTCCGCAAGTCCAACACGGACCCTGCCACCCTGCGGACCCTGTAACATCGGTTTAATCTGCCAGTGCACCGACTGCTGTGCGACGTGCCCACACGGTGGAACTCTACGCTCCACATGTTGGCTAGACTCTATGAGCAGCATAGAGCTATAGTGGAATACAAACTCCAACATAGGCGGCGTAGTGGGAGTCAGCCTCCTCAATTCTTTACAGAACAGTGGGCCTGGTTGGCAGCCATCTGCCAGGTCCTTGGAAACTTTGAGGAGTCTACCCAGATGGTGAGCGGGGATGCTGCAATCATTAGCGTCACCATTCCTCTGCTATGCCTCTTGAGAAGTTCCCTGCAAAGCATAAAGGCAGACGCTTTGTGCTCGGAAACGTATGTCGCTGGTTAGTCAGAGCACCCTCATGTCTATATCTCAGCGCGTTTTGGAGGAGGAGGAGGAGGAGGAGGGGGAAGAGACAGCCGGGCCCACTGCTGAGGGTACCCATGCTGCTTGCCTGTCATCCTTTCAGCGTGTATGGCTGGAGGAGGAGGAGGAGGAGGATCCTGAAAGTGATCTTCCTAGTGAGGACAGCCATGTGTTGCGTACAGGTACCCTGGCAGACATGGCTGACTTCATGCTAGGATGCCTTTCTCGTGATCCACGCGTTACACACATTCTGGCCACTACGGATTACTGGGTGTACACACTGCTCGACCCACGGTATAAGGAGAACCTTTCCACTCTCATACCCTAAGAGGAAAGGGGTTTGAGAGTGATGCTATACCACAGGACCCTGGCGGACAAACTGATGGTAAAGTTCCCATCCGACAGCGCTAGTGGCAGAAGGCGCAGTTCCGAGGGCCAGGTAGCAGGGGAGGCGCAGAGATCAGGCAGCATGTACAGCGCAGGCAGGGGAACACTCTCCAAGGCCTTTGCCAGCTTTATGGCTCCCCAGCAAGACTGTGTCACCGCTCCCCAGTCAAGGCTGAGTCGGCGGGAGCACTGTAAAAGGATGGTGAGGGAGTACGTAGCTGAACGCACGACCGTCCTCCGTGACGCCTCTGCTCCGTACAACTACTGGGTGTCGAAGCTGGACACGTGGCCTGAACTCGCGCTGTATGCCCTGAAGGTGCTTACTTGCCCTGCGGCTAGCGTCCTGTCAGAGAGGGTGTTTAGTGCGGCTGGGGGAATCATCACGGATAAGCGTACCCGCCTGTCAACTAACAGTGCCGACAGGCTTACACTCATAAAGATGAACAAAGCCTGAATTTCCCCAGACTTCTCTTCTCCACCAGCGGACAGCAGCGGTACCTAAACAATACGTAGGCTGCACCCGCGGATGGAAGCATCGTTCTCTAACACCATAAAAAAAGGGGACCTTTTAGGTTCATCAATCTGTGTATTATATTCATCCTCCTCCTCCTGAAACCTCACGTAATCACGCCGAACGGGCAATTTTTCTTAGGCCCACAAGGCTCAGTCGTATTACTTTTGTAAACAATGTTTATACGTTTCAATTCTCATTAAAGCGTTGAAACTTTCACCTGAACCAATTTTTATTTTAACTGGGCTGCCTCCAGGCCTAGTTACAAATTAAGCCACAGTAAGCTAAGCGATTAATGGGTTTCACCTGCCCTCTTGGTTGGGCATGGGCAATTTTTCTGAGGTACATTAGTACTATTGGTACACCAATTTTTTTGGGCCCTCGCCTACAGTGTAATCAAATTAATTTTTATGGGCTTCACCTGCACTCATGGTACAGCAAGGTGTGTGGGTTTGGCCTACACTTTTGCTACATAAATGTAACTGGGGCCTTGTTTATACTGCAACTACTGAAATGTTAAAGAGACTGTTATCTCCCTAAACTGCTGCAACGGGAATGTTACTGTGGCCTGTCTTGACTGCTACTACTACTGAAATGGAACGAATACTGTGCTCCCCCTATACTGCTGCTTCGGAATTGTTACTGGGGCCTGTCTTGAGTGCTACTATTACTGAAATGGAACTAAGACTGTGCTCCCCCTATACTGCTGCTTCGGAATTGTTACTGGGGCCTGTCTGGACTGCTACTACTACTGAAATGGAACTAATACTGTGCTCCCCCTATAATGCTGCTAGTGATATGTTACTGGGGCCTGTCGCTAATGCTACCGCTGAAATGTTACTAATTCTGGACTCTGCCTATACCGCTGCTAATGCTATGTCACTGGGGTGTGGAAACGAAGGCTTCCCAAAGACATGATGGCGGCGAGGCCATTTCCCACCAACGCGGTTACTGTTAAGGTGCATGTAACCACGGACACGTGGAGAGGACACGTAGTGCCTCAAAAACATCCCCCTCCTCCTCCAACAATGAAAACATTCTTAGCAAATACCTTTGCATTGGTCCGTCTGGTGGCAGTCCAAGAATTTCACCTTTAACGACACAACAAGAAAGCCCCCCCACCATCCCCCCGCCACGGCCCACTTAATCCTGGCCACATTCCGAAAACCAACTAAATAAAACCATGCTACTAGGTCCGCAGTCGCCACCACATTCCCAGCAATGCGGTTACTGTTAAGGTACATATTATCAGTCTGACTGGGGCATGCACTGTGGGCCGAAGCCCACCTGTATTGTATCTGACGTTAGCTCTGCTGTCCAGGGCACTGCAATGGGATTTGTTTATGTACCGCCGGTGGGTTCCAGGGAGCCACCCATGCTTTGGGTCCACACGGACTTCACATTAGGGATTTGTATCTGCCTGTGTCTACTTATAAAAAAACCCCAGTCTGACTGGGGCATGCAGTGTGGGCCGAAGCCCACCTGCGTTTAATCTGACGTTACCTCAGCCGTGCTAGGCAATGCAATAGGATTTATTTACGTAACGCCGGTGGCTTCCTGGGACCCACCCATGTGGTCGGTCCACACAGAGTTGTACCTGCCTGTGTCTGCTTATAAAGAACCCCAGTCTGACTGGGGCATGCAGTGTGGGCCAAAGCCCAGCTGTATTTAATCTGACATTAGCTCTACTATCCGGGGCACTGCATTGGGACAAACTATAGGATCAATACAGCGCTAATGAGACGTGCACAGCTACGCTAGCATTGGAGTCCGCTGTAGGCACGCGATTGCTGAGGGTTTGTGCAGAGGCCTATGTCCTGGGTGCAGTGAAAGTCCGCTTCCAGCCTAGGATTGCTGAATCTGTGGGCCGAGGCCTATGCCGTGGGCGTGGTGCAAGTCTGCCATGTTTGGCCGCTCAGATCAATTTTTTGTTCATGTCTTGGGTTTCCTAGGACCCACCTATGCTGTTGGTGCAAACTTACTTCCCATTGCGGTGTTTGACCTGTCTGGCACAAAGGCACTGACTGACTTGGGTAGGGGGCAGAGCGCTGACGGCTTTCCCCTTGCAGTGTGGATTGAGCTATGCGACACCTTGACAGAATGAATACTGTGTGGCACATGGATTCCCCATTGCTATGCCCACGTTTGCAGCTCCTGACGGAGGTGCCACAGGATTGGAGTTCTCATTGCTTCTGTACAGCATTGTGGGCTATCGCCCCGCCCCTTTTAAAGAGGGTCGTTGCCTAGCCCTGCCAACCCTCTGTAGTGTGTGCCTCCGGTTCCTCCCCATGGCAGACGCACTTATAAATAGACATGAGGGTGGTGTGGCTATGAGGCCAGCGTGTGGCATGAGGGCAGCTGAAGGCTGTGCAGGGACACTTTGGTGTACGCTGTGGACACTGGGTCGTGCGGGGGTTTGGGCAGCATGTAACCCAGGAGAAGTAGCAGCGGAGTGTCATGCAGGCAGTGATTGTGCTTTGTTGGAGGTAGTGTGGTGCTTAGCTAAGGTATGCCTTGCTAATGAGGGTTTTTCAGAAGCAAACATTGTTGGGGGGGGGGCCCACTCTTGCCGCTATTGTGGCTTAATAGTGGGACCTGGGAACTTGATGCAGCCCAACATGTAGCCCCTCGCCTGCCCTATCCCTTTCTGTGTCGTTCCCATCACTTTCTTGAATTTCCCAGATTTTCACAAATGAAAACCTTAGCGAGCATCGGCGATATACAAAAATGCTCGAGTCGCAGATTGACTTCAATAGGGTTCGTTACTCGAAACGAACCCTTGAGCATCGTGGGAAGTTCGACTCGAGTAACAAGCACCCGAGCATTTTGGTGCTCGCTCATCTCTAATCACGTGAGGTAATTATTAGAGATGAGCGAACATACTCGTCCGAGCTTGATATTCGTGCGAATATTAGGGTGTTCGGGATGCTCGTTACTCGTAACGAGCACCACGCGGTGTTCTGGTTACTTTCAGTTTCCTCTCTGAGACGTTAGCGCGCTTTTCTGGCCAATTGAAAGACAGGGAAGGCATTACAACTTCCCCCTGTGACGTTCAAGCCCTATACCACCCCCCTGCTGTGAGTGGCTGGGGAGATCTGATGTCACCCGAGTATAAAAGTCGGCCCCTCCCGCGGCTCGCCACACATGCCTTGTGAGTTAGCTGAGGGAAAGTACTATCGTGCTGGTGCTGCTGTAGGGAGAGTGTTAGGAGTCAGTGTAGGCTTCAAGAACCCCAACGGTCCTTCTCAGGGCCACATCTACCTGTGTGCAGGCTGCTGCTAGCAGTGTTTTTTTTTTTTTTTTCTCAAAATCGGCAGTGCAGAGCATTGCACCCGGCATTAGGGACAGAAGTGGTGTATAGGCAGGGAGAGTGTTAGGAGTGAGTGTAGCCTTCAAGAACCTCAACGGTCCTTTCTAGGGCCAAATTTAAGCGTGTGCAGTACTATGCTGGCTGCTGTTAGCAGTGTTGCATTTTTTTTTTTTTTTCTAAAAATCATCTGTGCAGAGCATTGCACCCTCCATTGATACTACAGGGACAGAATTGTGTAGGCAGGGCCACAACACAGTTATTGTTCATTGAATATACGCAGTGGGTCCTTCCCTTTGCAAAAAAGGAAAAGAAATTATATTTGGCCTGCCTGTGTCAGTCCTAAGGTCTCTGTGTACGTGTGTGCTGCGTGGAGAACGTACAAAAATCAGACGCAACCAGCTACGGTTTACTGCAGGCTTGCGCCATTGTCTTTCCTGACTGGCAAATACCTGCTCTGCTAGAGTTAATAACTCTGCTACACTAAAGTTGTGTGTCACTTTTTCAGGGCCACACTACAGTTCTAAAAGTTATTGTTCATTGAATATACGCAGTGGGTCCTTCCCTTTGCAAAAAAGGAAAAGAAATTGTATTTGGCCTGCCTGTGTCAGTCCTAAGGTCTCCGTGTACGTGTGTGCTGCGTGGACAACGTACAAAAATCAGACACAACCAGCTACGGTTTACTGCAGGCTTGCGCCATTGTCTTTCCTGACTGGCAAATACCTGCTCTGCCAGAGTTAATAACTCTGCTACACTAAAGTTGTGTGACACTTTTTCAGGGCCACACCACAGTTATTAAACGTATTGTTCATTGAATATCCGCAGTGGGGCCCTCCCTTTGCAAAAAAGCGAATTCAATTAATTATATTTGGCCTGCCTGTGTCAGTCCTAAGGTCTCCGTGTACGTGTGTGCTGCGTGGAGAACGTACAAAAATCAGACGGTTTACTGAAGGCTTGCGCCATTGTCTTTCCTGCCTGGGAAATCAAATCACTGGTAATATAGCATGCTGAGGGGTAGGGGTAGGCCTAGAGGATGTGGACGCGGCCGAGGACGCGGAGGGCCAAGTGAGGGTGTGGGCACAGGCCGAGCCAGTGCGGTGGCCAGGGGTAGAGGCAGGGCCAGACCGAATAATCCACCAACTGTTTCCCAAAGCGCCCCCTCGCGCCATGCCACCCTGCACAGGTCAAGGTGCTCTACGGTGTGGCAGTTTTTCACAGAGACGCCTGACGACCGACGAACAGTGGTGTGCAACCTTTGTCGCGCCAAGATCAGCTGGGGAGGCACCACCAACAGCATGCGCAGGCATATGATGGCCAAGCACCCCACAAGGTGGGACGATGCCCGTTCACCATCTCCGGTTTGCACCACTGCCTCTCCCCCTATGCCCCAACCTGCCACTGAGATCCAACCCCCCTCTGAGGACACAGGCACTACCGTCTCCTGGCCTGCACCCACACCATCACCTCCGCTGTCCTCGGCCCCATCCAGCAATGGCTCTCAGCGCAGCGTCCAGACGTCGCTAGTGCCACAGTTTGAGCGCAAGTGCAAGTACGACGCCACGCACCCGCACGCTCAAGCGTTAAACGTGCACATTGCAAAATTGATGAGCCTACAGATGCTGCCGTAAAGGCTTGTGGAAACGGAGGCTTTCAAAAGCATGATGGCGGCGGCTGCCCCGCGCTACTCGGTTCCCAGTCGCCACTACTTTTCTCGATGTGCCGTCCCAGCCCTGCACGACCACGTCTCCCGCAACATTGTACGCGCCCTCACCAACGCGGTTACTGCCAAGGTCCACTTAACAATGGACACGTGGACAAGCACAGGCGGGCAGGGCCACTATATCTCCCTGACGGCACATTGGGTGAATTTAGTGGAGGCTGGGACAGAGTCAGAGCCTGGGACCGCTCACGTCCTACCCACCCCCAGAATTGCGGGCCACAGCTCGGTGGTGGTATCTGCGGCGGTGTATGCTTCCTCCACTAAAGCACCTTCCTCCTCCTCCTCCTCCAACGCAACCTCTGTCTCGCAATCAAGATGTGTCAGCAGTACGTCGCCAGCAGTCGGTGTCACGCGGCGTGGCAGCACAGCGGTGGGCAAGCGTCAGCAGGCCGTGCTGAAACTACTCAGCTTAGGAGAGAAGAGGCACACGGCCCACAAACTGCTGCAGGGTCTGACAGAGCAGACCGACCGCTGGCTTGCGCCGCTGAGCCTCCAACCGGGCATGGTCGTGTGTGACAACGGCCGTAAGCTGGTGGCGGCTCTGCAGCTCGGCAGCCTCACGCACGTGCCATGCCTGGCCCATGTCTTTAATTTGGTGGTTCAGCGCTTTCTGAAAAGCTACCCCCACTTGTCATACCTGCTCGGAAAGGTGCGCCAGCTCTGTGCACATTTCCGCAAATCCCACACGCACGCTGCCACCCTGCGGACACTGCAACATAGATTTAATCTGCCAGTGCACCGACTGCTGTGCGACGTGCCCACACAGTGGAACTCTACGCTCCACATGTTGGCCAGACTCTATGAGCAGCGTAGAGCTATAGTGGAATACCAACTCCAACTTGTGCGGCGCAGTGGGAGTCAGCCTCCTCAATTCTTTACAGAAGAGTGGCCCTGGTTGGCAGCCATCTGTCAGGCCCTTGGAACATTTGAGGAGTCTACCCAGGTGGTGAGCGGCGATGCTGCAATCATTAGCGTCACCATTCCTCTGCTATGCATCTTGAAAAGTTCCCTGCAAAGCATAAAGGCAGACGCTTTGCGCTCGGAAACAGAGCCGGGGGAAGACAGTATGTCGCTGGATAGTCAGAGCACCCGCCTGTCTATATCTCAGCGCGTTGAGGAGGAGGAGGAGCAGGAGGAGGATGAGGAGGAGGGGGAAGAGACAGCTTGGCCCACTGCTGAGGGTACAGATGCTGCTGGGCTGTCATCCTTTCAGCGTGTATGGCCTGAGGAGGAGGAAGAGGAGGAGGAGGAGGATCCTGAAAGTGATCTTCCTAGTGAGGACAGCCATGTGTTGCGTACAGGTACTCTGGCACACATGGCGGACTTCATGTTAGGATGCCTTTCTCGTGACCCTCGCGTTACACGCATTCTGGCCACTACAGGTTACTGGGTGTACACATTGCTCGACCCACGGTATAAGGAGAACTTTTCCACTCTGATTCCCGAAGTGGAAAGGGGTTCGAGAGTGATGCTATACCACAGGGCGCTGGTGGACAAACTGATGGTAAACTTCCCATCCGACAGCGCTAGTGGCAGAAGGCGCAGTTCCGAGGGCCAGGTAGCAGGGGAGGCGCAGAGATCAGGCAGCATGTACAGCGCAGGCAGGGGAACATTCTCCAAGGCCTTTGCCAGCATTATGGCTCCCCAGCAAGACTGTGTCACCGCTCCCCAGTCAAGGCTGAGTCGGCGGGAGCACTGTAAAAGGATGGTGAGGGAGTACGTAGCCGATCGCACGACCGTCCTCCGTGACGCCTCTGCCCCCTACAACTACTGGGTGTCGAAGCTGGACACGTGGCCTGAACTCGCGCTGTATGCCCTGGAGGTGCTTGCTTGTCCTGCGGCTAGCGTCTTGTCAGAGAGTGTGTTTAGTGTGGCTGGGGGAATCATTACGGATAAGCGTACCCACCTGTCAACCGACAGTGCCGACAGGCTTACACTCATCAAGATGAACAAAGCCTGGATTTCCCCAAACTTCTCTTCTCCACCAGTGGACAGCAGCGATACGTAAGCAATACGTAGGCTGCACCCGCGGATGGAAGCTACGTTCTCTCTCACCATCCAAAACGGGGACATTTCTGCTTCATCAATCTGTGTCTAATATTCCTCCTCCTCCTCCTGCTCCTCCTCCTGAAACCTCACGTAATCACGCTGAATGGGCAATTTTTCTTAGGGCCGCAAGGCTCAGTCATATAATTTTTCTAAACAATTTTTATATGTTTCAATGCTCTTAAAAGCGTTGAAACTTTAACTTGAACCAATTTTTCGTTAAACTGGGCTGCCTCCAGGCCTAGTTACCACTTAAGCCACATTAACCAAAGCGATTAATGGGTTTCACCTGCCCTCTTGGTTGGCCATGGCCAATTTTTTGGATGTACATTAGTACTGTTGATACAGCAATTTTTGTGGGCCCTCACCTACAGTGTAATCAAATGAATTTTTAGCCCACCTGCATTACAGCTGATGTTACATCCGCTGTGTTGGGCAATGCAATGGGATATTTTTATGTACCGTCGGTGGGTTCCAGAGAGCCACCCATGCTGTAGGTGCACACGGAGTTTAACCTACATCTGTCCACTTGTAAAGAACCCCAGTCTGACTGGGGCATGCAGTGTGGGCCGAAGCCCACCTGCATTAAGCACGACATTACTACCTCAGCTGTGTTGGGCAATGCAATGGGATATTTCTATGTACCGCCGGTGGCTTCCTGGCACCCACCCATGCTGTGGGTCCACAGGGAATTATAAATGCATCTGTTTCCACTTGTAAAGAACCCCAGTCTGACCTGGGCATGCAGTGTGGGCCGAAGCCCACCTGCATTAAGCACGACATTACTACCTCAGCTGTGTTGGGCAATGCAATGGGATATTTTTATGTACCGCCGGTGCCTTCCTGGCACCCACCCATGCTGTCGGTCCACAGGGACTTCACAATAGGGAGTTGTACCTGCCTGTGTCTATCAATTAAAAACCGCGGTCTGACTGGGGCATGCAGACACCTTGACAGAATGAATAGTGTGTGGCACATAGGTTCCCCATTGCTATGCCCACGTGTGCAGCTCCTGATGGCGGTGGCACAGGATTCTATTTCTCATTGCTTCTGTACAGCATTGTGGGCTATCGCCCCGCCCCTTTTAAAGAGGGTCGCTGCCTAGCCGTGCCAACCCTCTGCAGTGTGTGCCTGCGGTTCCTCCTCATGGCAGACGCACTTCTAAATTGACATGAGTGTGGCGTGGCATGAGGGCAGCTGAAGGCTGCGCAGGGACACTTTGGTGTGCGCTGTGGGGGGGGAGGGGGGGCGGTTGGGCAGCATGTAAGCCAGGAGAAGTGGCAGTGGAGTGTCATGCAGGCAGTGATTGTGCTTTGTTGGAGGTAGTGTGGTGCTTAGCTAAGGTATGCATTGCTAATGAGGGCTTTTCAGAAGTAAAAGTTTTTGGGAGGGGGGGGGGCCACTCTTGCCGCTATTGTGGCTTAATAGTGGGACCTGTGAACTTGAGATGCAGCCCAACATGTGGCCCCTCGCCTGCCCTGTCCATTGCTGTGTCGTTCCCATCACTTTCTTGAATTGCCCAGATTTTCACACAAGGAAACCTTAGCGAGCATCGGCGAAATACAAAAATGCTCGGGTCGCCCATTGACTTCAATGGGGTACGTTACTCGAAACGAACCCTCGAGCATCGCGAAAAGTTCGTCCCGAATAACGAGCACCCGAGCATTTTGGTGCTCGCTCATCTCTAGTAATTATCCTTCTCTACTCTTCCTTAGTCAGACCTCATCTGGAATACTGTGTCCAGTTCTGGGCAACCCACTCTAAAAAAGCACTTGGAAATGTGAACCGGACTGGATAACTGTAGCAAGGTACACCAGCACTAAGGCAATGAAACTAAGATCCCAGCACAGCTAAATAGGAAGCCGATGGCTGATGCTTTGCAGCTGAACTGAAACATTACAGGGAGTAACCCCTGCACTGCTGCAAGGAAATGTACAGCAGTTCAGGTTACTGTAGAAACTGGACGACACATATGTCTGATGGAAATAACCAGAGGTAGGCAGGTCTGGGGCACAGGCCTAATAGCTCTGCACAGGTCAGAAAGTTAATCAAAGGCTACGGTGTACCTGCATAGCTTGTTTTACATGGCGCCTCTAGCGTGCTTTAGAAGACAGTTACTTAAACCATGTGGTTAGTTGTAATCATCTCTGTAACCACATATGATCTTTTACTAACATGACTTTACACAATTGGGATAATAATGAACTTTGAGCAATCATATAAGTTTCATTTATGGCTTTACGTTTATGACATGCGGGTGATACTAGTATGCAGTAACACTAACGTTTGACAAGCATCAGTCAAATTTGATTTTCAGATAAATGGTGCAGATATTTTCTTCATGTATATGTCTTTGACAAAGTAATTGTGTTATGTGATCAGTTGCTAATGTTTAAGTTGTTTGTAATTTATTTATATTTTTAACCCCTTAACGACCAGCCCATAGTGTTTTTACGTCCTCCCGAAGTGGGCCTTATTCTCTGAGGACGTAAAAACATGCTTCCTGCAGAGAATAATGCCCCTCGGGCTGTGGACGTGACAGCTCCATGCTGTTGGTGTCCGCAGGTAGCTGACAGCATGGAGCTGTCATCCCGGGCTGTTCGGAGCCCCCCCCGGCATTGCGATCGGCGCTATGCAATGGATAGCGCCGATCGCAAAAAAGTAAATAAAAGTGCAATAAAAGTTAAAGATTCAGCTGCTCTGATGGATCGGATCCATCGGAGCAGCTGAAATTACTCACCGATGTCCGTCGCACGACTCCCAGCTGTCCCGATGCTCCGGGCGCCGTAGCCGTCCTTCTGCGCATGCGCGCCTGGCGGCATTACGTCAGCCGCATGCGCAGAAGGCCCGGCGGCGCGGGAGACTTAAAATCTCCTGGCTCCCGGCTCCTGTAGGTAGCCGGGAGGCAGGAGATGTCAGCGGGGACTGCGGTGAGTGGTCCCCGGTACCGCGATCGCCGTTATCCAATGGATAGCGGCGATCGCAAAAAAGTTTTAAAAAAGTGTAAAAAAAGAAAAGTTTCACCTCCCCTCATGGATCGGATCCATGAGGGGAGGTGAAAATACTCACCTCAGGTCCGCCGATGTCCTCCGGCCGGTGTCTGGACCCCCCACTGGCTTCTGCGATGTGCCGACGCAGCGCGCATGCGCAGAAGCCGGCGAGCCCGGCAAATTCAAAATCTCCCTGCACCCGGCTGTCACAGATAGCCGAGTGCAGGGAGATATGACTGGGGACCGCTGTATGCGGTTTCCAGTCATATGATCACCGTTATCCATCAGATAACAGTGATCATATAAAGTTAAAAAGTAAAAAAAAAAAAAAAAGTTAAAAGTAAAAAAAAGTTTAAAAAGTTAAAGTTTCATCTCCCCTTATGGATCGTATCCGTAAGGGGGGATGAAATTACGTACCCAAGGTCCCGGATTTGTTCCCTGGTGGGATGTTGATCCGCGGATGTTACCCCAGCTTCGGCGCATGCGCCCGTCAGCATGATGGCGGACGCATGCGCAAAAGTGAAAGATTGCCCAAGAAATATAAAATCTCCCTGCTGCTGGCTACAAAAGGTAGCCAAGAGCCTGGAGATGTCACGGGGAGCCGCGGTATGCGGTTACTGGTCACGTGATCGCCGTTATCCAATGCATAATGGCGATCACGTAAAAGTTCTTTAAAAAGTGGCAGTTTCATCTCCCCTCACCGATGCGATCGGTTGGGGGAGATGAAACATCTTCTCTGAGGCTTCCGCATTTGAATCCAGATGCGATTATCCTCCATGGACCCTTCCGGCTGCTGCGCATGCGCCCGCCGGCAAAATGCCGGACACATTCGCAGGAGCCGGGGAGCCCAGGAAATGTTAAATCTCCTTGCTCCCAGCGACCAACGGTCGCTGAGTGCTTGGAGCAGTGACCGGTGGCCTCGCTGAGCGGTCCCCGGTCACATGATAAAGTAGTGAACTAACATTAGGCCGGTCACGCGTGACCGGAGAGGAATTACAGGTTCTGCATGCGCTTGATCAGCGGTAATCCACGGATCAATCGCATGCATTGGATTACACAATTCCCCCCAATTAGCGGGTCGGAATTACGTAATCCACTCGCAGAAACAGAACACGGCATGCTATATTTTACCACGAATATCTGCGACCTAGAGCCCTTTGTGCTCTATGACCGCGGATATACTCGCACCCCATATGCAAACACATTGTGTACGGGCTGCGGGTACCCGGGTCATCTCTAAGCGACGGCGCGGGAAATGCAAACAAAAAACCGCCTGTGTGAGTAGGCAGTTATGTGCAGTACATTATGCAACCGTACGCAGGGTCACAGCCGGCCTCACAGCTGGAATCCGCTGCGGGCCTCCGCAAGCAGATTCCGCCTACGGCTACGTGAGCCCGGCGTTATTCAGACCGCTACCTGTAATCCGTAATTTACAAGAAGCCCCGGGAACGTTCGTCTTCCTGCAGTTCCAGGAGCAGCTTGTTGAGCGCCTTCTCTGTGAGACCGCCGCACCGCAGCAAGATTACAAAGCCTCACAGCGCCACTTTCTACACCCCATCCCCGCTGCTGAGGTTACGAAATACCCCCCAAAATACATGAGAGGAGGGGGGGGATACCCGGTTTTCTTGCCCCATGTGCCCAGCCCAACCAGCCTCCGTAATTACCCCTGTCTTCGGACATAAAACGCATTTATATTATTACCTTTATCTAATATTTAGGGAATGCCAAAAAATGGGGATGGTGGGGGGGGGGGGGATTATTTTTAGGAAGTCAATTTTTTTTCCGTATAAGGGCGAGCACCCACTGGCGTTTTTTTACCTGCGTTTTGCGTTTTGCGTTTTCTATGCACAGGCATAGAGATAACATGTGTTCCTGTCCACTGGCGTTTTTTTTGCATTGCGTTTGCGTTTTTAACATAGGAACTGTCAGTTGCATATGTGTCCTTATTTTTCTCCATGGAAATTAATGGCAAAGCCGCGAAAACGCCGCGAAAACGCCGCGAAAAACGCCGTGAAAAACGCGCGGAAAAAACGCGGGACACGCGGCGAAAACGCTGCGTTTTTTTCCCGCGGGAAACGCAAACGCCAGTGGGTGCTCGCCCTTAGTGGGCAATGGGGCCTTGAATTTATTCAGTTCTGCCCTGAAATCCAGCGGGCATTCCCTCCATTATGGGCCTAGCCATGTGTCCTGTAAGTAGATTAGGGCCACAATGGGTATGTTTCTGAACACGGGACAAACAGGGGTATCCATTTTGGGGTGAACGTCTTCATTCCTATGTACACTGTACAAAAAAAACAGTTTTTAAATTGACAAAATTGACAAACAAATGAAAATCGTAATTTTTTCCTTTTGCTTTGCTTAGATTCATTCAAATACTTTGGGGTCAAAATATGCAGTACACCCCTAGATGAATTTGTTAAGGGGTCTAGTTTTTAAAATGGGGTCATTTGTGGGGGTTCTCTATCATTTTGGACGCTTAATGGCTCTACATGTGGGCAATGGGGACTGGAATTTATTCCGTTGTACCCTGAAATCCAACAGGTGCTCCTTCCATTATAGGCCTAGCTATGTTTCCTTTAAGTAGATTAGGGCCACAATGGGTATGTTTCTGAACACGGGACAAATGGGGGTATCCATTTTGGGGCGAAAGTCTTCATTCCTATGTACACTTTCCAAAAAAAACAGTTTTTAAATTGACACAATTGCCAAAAAAATGAAAATCGTAATTTTTTCCTTCTGCTTGGCTTAGATTCATTCAAAAACTGTGAAGTCAAAAAAGTAATTATACCCCTAGATAAATTCGTTAGGGGGTCTACTTTTCAAAATGGGGTCACTTGTGGGGGTTCTCCATCGTTTTGGTCACTCAATGGCTCTACAAGTGGGCAATAGGGCCTAAATCTCCTTCAAGCAAAATTTCTGTTCCGAAAGCCACCGGTTGCTCCTTTCATTTTGGGCCCCATTGTGCATATAGACGTAATACTAGGGCCACAATGGGTATGTTTCTGTGCACAGGACAAACAGGGGTATCCATTTTGGGGTGCAAGTCTTCATTCATATATGTGTGGTACAAAAAAAACTGCTTTTGAAATGACAGAATTACCAAAAAATGAAAATCGTATTTTTTTTCCTTCGGCTTGGCTTAGATTCATTCAAAAACTGTGAAGTCAAAAAAGTCATCCTACCCCTAGATAAATTCGTTAAGGGGTCTACTTTTCAAAATGGGGTCACTTGTGGGCGTTCTCCATCGTTTTGGTCACTCAAGGGCTCTACAAGTGGGCAATGGGGACTAAATCTCCTTCAAGCAAAATTTCTGTTCCGAAAGCCACCGGTTGCTCCTTTCATTTTGGGCCCCATTGTGCATCCAGACATATGATTAGGGCCACAATGGGTATGTTTCTGAACACGGGACAAACAGGGGTATCCATTTTGGGGTGAACGTCTTCATTCCTATGTACACTGTACAAAAAAAACAGTTTTTAAATTGACAAAATTGACAAACAAATGAAAATCGTAATTTTTTCCTTTTGCTTTGCTTAGATTCATTCAAATACTTTGGGGTCAAAATATGCAGTACACCCCTAGATGAATTTGTTAAGGGGTCTAGTTTTTAAAATGGGGTCATTTGTGGGGGTTCTCTATCATTTTGGACGCTCAATGGCTCTACATGTGGGCAATGGGGACTGGAATTTATTCCGTTGTACCCTGAAATCCAACAGGTGCTCCTTCCATTATAGGCCTAGCTATGTTTCCTTTAAGTAGATTAGGGCCACAATGGGTATGTTTCTGAACACGGGACAAATGGGGGTATCCATTTTGGGGCGAAAGTCTTCATTCCTATGTACACTTTCCAAAAAAAACAGTTTTTAAATTGACACAATTGCCAAAAAAATGAAAATCGTAATTTTTTCCTTCTGCTTGGCTTAGATTCATTCAAAAACTGTGAAGTCAAAAAAGTCATTATACCCCTAGATAAATTCGTTAGGGGGTCTACTTTTCAAAATGGGGTCACTTGTGGGGGTTCTCCATCGTTTTGGTCACTCAATGGCTCTACAAGTGGGCAATAGGGCCTAAATCTCCTTCAAGCAAAATTTCTGTTCCGAAAGCCACCGGTTGCTCCTTTCATTTTGGGCCCCATTGTGCATATAGACGTAATACTAGGGCCACAATGGGTATGTTTCTGTGCACAGGACAAACAGGGGTATCCATTTTGGGGTGCAAGTCTTCATTCATATATGTGTGGTACAAAAAAAACTGCTTTTGAAATGACAGAATTACCAAAAAATGAAAATCGTATTTTTTTTCCTTCGGCTTGGCTTAGATTCATTCAAAAACTGTGAAGTCAAAAAAGTCATCCTACCCCTAGATAAATTCGTTAAGGGGTCTACTTTTCAAAATGGGGTCACTTGTGGGCGTTCTCCATCGTTTTGGTCACTCAAGGGCTCTACAAGTGGGCAATGGGGACTAAATCTCCTTCAAGCAAAATTTCTGTTCCGAAAGCCACCGGTTGCTCCTTTCATTTTGGGCCCCATTGTGCATCCAGACATATGATTAGGGCCACAATGGGTATGTTTCTGAGCACGGGAGAAACAGGGGTATCCATTTTGGGGTGCAAGTCTTCATTCATATATGTGCTGTACAAAAAAACTGCTTTTAAAATGACAGAATTACCAAAAAAATGAAAATTGTAATTTTTTTCCTTCGGCTTGGCTTAGATTCATTCAAAAACTGTGAAGTCAAAAAAGTCATTATACCCCTAGATAAATTCGTTAAGGGGTCTACTTTTCAAAATGGGGTCACTTGTGGGGGTTCTCCATAGTTTTGGTCACTCAATGGCTCTACAAGTGGGCAATGGGGCCTAAATCTCCTTCAAGCAAAATTTCTGTTCCGAAAGCCACCGATTGCTCCTTTCATTTTGGGCCCCATTGTGCATCCAAACGTAAGATTAGGGCCACAATGGGTATGTTTCTGAGCACGGGACAAACAGGGGTATCCACTCTGGGGTGCAAATCCTAATTTTCATGTGTACTATAGAAAATAGTCCTGTCTTTAAAATGACATATTTGCAAAAATATGAAATTTTTGTTTTTCTCTTCTAAATTGCATTGACTCCTGAAAAAAAACTGTGGGGTTAAAATACTCATGACACCCCTCAGTGAATACGTTAAAGGGTGTAGTTTTTAAAATGGGGTCACTTGTGGGGGTATCTATCATTTTGACTCCTATGAGCCTTTCCAATCTTGGATTGGTGTAGGAAAACAAAGTGTTCCTCAAAATGCTGAAAAGTAATGTTACATTTGTACGTCTCCTAAATGGTTAAAAAAAAACGAAAGTTTTTCCAATGTGCGCCCAAAATAAAGTAAACGGATGGAAATATAAATCTTAGCAAAAATTTCTATATTATGTTTGCACATATTTGAGATATTGCAGTTGGAAATGTGAAAAAATGACGATTTTTTCAAAATTTTCCCAATTTTGGCGCTTTTAATAAATAAACACAAATTCTATCGGTCTTTTTTTTCCACCTAAATGAAGTACAACATGTGGCGATAAAACAATGTCAGAATCGCTTGGATATGCAAAACCTTTCTGGTCTTTTTCCATGCTAAAGTGACACGTGTCAGATTTGCAAAATTTGGCCTGGTCATTAAGGCGTAAACAGGCTTGGTCACTAAGGGGTTAAATGGTGTATTTTCTTTCTACTTCTGCTATGACTAAGGACGCAGTCACACGCCAGAAACGCGACATTGAGGTTTTTGTAGTGGTGGTCACTAACGTTTTAATATTTATGAAATAAAAATGGGATTTTAATACTTTTCTCATTTTCTGAAAGAGTTGGAGTTTCTTACAGGTATTTTGCTACAAGGATTCTGTAGTCTTAAACCATCAAGCCCAGCATTACTGACACTGATTATTTTAATTAGCAATAATCTACCTACATTTTTGGAAAGCAGCATATTATAAAACATGTATCATACATGTGACAAAGGAGCAACATATTCTTATAACAATCAAGTAATTCTGAATACACTTCACAGTGACTGTAAGCAGATTTGGGAAGTATTTAGAAGTGTTAGCAATCACTGTGGTGAATCTGTGGGAAATTGTGCTCTTCCTAAACTGGTAAATATTCTATACACTGAGCTTAGAATTATTATAATCTTACAGTAATACCACTCCTGTATTCCTCTCTTTAGCCTCATTGAACATATAAAACAAAGGATGCAAGTCTGATGCAATAACAAAACATTCAGATACTCACCAGGGAGAACAACTTCAATTAAGTCTCCTTCTCCAATGAAATTGCTAGGTATAAGACGCTCTAGGACATTCTCTGAGTTTAGGTTATGGCGAAAGAGTTGAATCTTTTCAGAAACACCCAAAAATCCATATTCAGGGTACTAAAAACATACAAAAAAGACACAAGATGTTCTAAATGTATGGAAGTGTGAAAACAACATAACATTGGATAATACAGCAAACACATAGCTACATTAAATTGCCTGAATAGTCACTGCATAGAGAGACCAGATGTAGAAGAATTGCACTTACATTTCTAAATTTTCCACTGTAGCATCAAAACATTCTGCAGTGCTGTACAAAGATACACCAGAGCCATTTTTAGATGGATAATTAATACACTCATTGTCGAAAAAAACCCAAAAAAACAAGCACCTAGAAGGAGGAGTTGTTTTGCTCAGAAACTCTGCATGTAGTTACAGCTCTGGCAGATATGTAAATGATTAGAGTTGTGGTGTGATTAGATGGATGGTCTATCCATCGGAGGCCTAAAAGTGGTTCTACCCTTGCCCTGTAAAATGGCTCTCAGAGGCAACTTGTTTGCAGTGGACTCTTTTTCCACTCGTGAAGAGCTTGGTGACCACAAGCCATGCCACAATTGAAGAGATCTCACGCAGTTAACAGATTTTGATAGAAGTATTATTGTAATGTGAGAAGCTGGATGGTGGTATTGCCGAATCGCCTGCCATCTAGGCTGTTCTGACCAGTTAGAAGGTATTGGAACCAGTGGATATGTGACCGGGCTCAAGACACCCTCAACAGATCATCAATAGAGGATCATCTGATCGTCCAACAAGGATGAACAGCTACAACAGTGGTATGACAAACAATGATAGCTCAGCAATCTGTTCAGAAAATCCTGCAGCCACATGTGCTGCCTCTCATGGCAGGGCTTACAAGAGGCATTTTCTAGCAGGATAATGCTCAGGTGCATACAGCAAGGCTGTCACAGGAATGCCTCCACAACATTGCCATACTTTCGTGGCCTGCTCAGTTACCTGATTTCTTGCCAATAGAACATTTATGGGACCATCTGGGGTGTCAGCTTCAGCAGCCTGAGTGTTTGCATAATCTAGAGCAGGGGTGTCAAACTCATTTTCACCTAGGGCCACATCAGCCTTATGGTTGACTTCAAAGGGCTGATTTTAATTGTTAATTGTAAGACAGTATAGTAAAAGTGAACAGTGGCCCGATTGGTCGATTGGTAATAAGGTCCCCATAGTGGCCAGTGGAGCACATTAATAAATAAATAAATATATATGTATATGTATATATATATATATGTATATATATATATATATATATATCATACACACACACACACACACACCATTATACACACACATGCGCACAGACGCACACCATTATACACACACATGCGCACACCATTATACACACACATGCGCACAGGCGCACACCATTATACACACACATGCGCACAGACGCACACCATTATACACACACATGCGCACAGACGCACACCATTAAACACACACATGCGCACACCATTATACACACACATGCGCACAGGCGCACACCATTATACACACACATGCACACAGACGCACACCATTATACACACACATGCGCACAGACGCACACCATTATACACACACATGCGCACAGACGCACACCATTATACACACACATGCGCACAGATTCACACCATTATACACACACATGCGCACAGACACACCATTATACACACACATGCTCACAGACGCACACCATTATACACACAAATGTGCACAGACGCACACTATTATACACACACATGCGCACAGACGCACACTATTAGGCTGGGTTCACACGGAGCGGATTTGCCGCAGAAATGCCGTCTGGAATTTCGTCGCGGCAAATCGGCCGCGGCCGCTAATCCCGGAATTAGCTAGCCATGAGACGAGATTTCTCAGAAATTTCGTCCACACGGGACGACGAATCCACTGCGGCAAAGCCAATACAAGCTGGCGCTGCGGTGCGGATTCGCCGGCTGCAGCATGTTCATTTTTTTTCTTCTTCTGCTGCGGCCACACTCCTCTATGGGAGCGCTGGCCCCAGCAAAAGAGCGAGCGGCCAGGCCGCTGCAAAACCCGCGGCTAAGTGCCGTGGGTTTTGAAGCAGCACTTCTCGCAGCGGAAATCTCGCGTTTTTTTGCTGCTAACAAACCGCGAGATTTCCCCCGGGAATCCGGAGTGTGAGAACCCAGGCTTATGCACACAAACGCGCACAGACACACACCATTATACACGCGCACAGACGCACACCATTATACACACACACGCGCACAGACGCGCGCTATATATATATATATATATATATATATATATATATATATATATATATATATATATATATATATACACACACACACACACATACACACATACACACATACGCACATACGCACACACACACACACACACACACACTTCTATATACACATTTTTATCCTTACCTGCATTCAATGTGGTCCCACTGGCAAGTATACCGGCTGCTCTCTTCTTGGGGCCCTCCTGCATACTTGGGCCCCTGATGTCTCCCCAGGCCTGCAGCCATGAATAGAGTTAGGCCCAGTGAGAGGAGGTCAGCGCTGACCAGGCTCTCACTCTGCAGCCGCTCCTCCTCAGCCTTGCTCTCCTCGCTGTAGAGATCATGTTTTCTGCAGTTTTCTCCCCTCCTCCACGGCCGTTGTCAGTGTGCTATCGGCACTCCTCTACTACTGTCTGCACTAGGCAAAACAAGCCGATAGAAGATCGCATACTGAGAGCAGCACGGAGGTGAGGGAACTTTGTGCACAGCTGGCGGGCCACAGAAAATGAGGTGGCGGGCTGGATTCAGCCCACAGGCCTTGTGTTTGACACCTGTGATCTAGAGGCTCAGCTGCAGCACAGGATATCATATGGAATCTGTATGTTTCCATGCCCACCCATATCACATCTTGTATCCAAGTTAGAGGCGGTACAACAGGACACTAGAGCCTCTGTGAGGGGTTAATTCTAGATTTTCCCTTTGTCTTAGAATAAATAAGAAAATACATTTAATTTCTTTTTCCAAATTTACTTCTTATCTGCCCTGTTCCCGCTATGTGACCCTGAAACTTGCCTTCCACATATGTTATCCTGTTTTCCCTCGTCATGTTCCGAGAAATCTTACCAAGGACATGTTCTTCTTTGATACAACTATCACCGGGCGTTGATATATTGTTCATGTAGGAGACGTCTTTGAAAGATATATTGTTCATTAAAATTTGCAGATGTTCAGCGGCCTTGGGCATGCGCAGTAATCAAATAACTACGTCAGCAAACTTCTTCTATAAACTTCTGTAACTCTGTGAATAAACTTACTTCGCTTATGACAATCCCATGGTGCATGTGGCTGTCCATTTGCGTCGTCCATGAGTACTCATATCTAAGATTAATTTGGAAGCAGACAGCATCAGCTCAACGGTCTGTTTGACCCCCCACATTACTTGGCGCACCAACGAGGGCCAGAAGTTAACTCCTTACCTGCAGCCGATACCTGACGACTCTGCCTGCCGACCATCCGGACTAGAGGCCACGGGACCCCAGATCTACAAAACACCAGTGTAAGGTAAGCCCTTGACTTACCACTCTAAGATCTGGGTTCCCCGGACTTCAAGTCACGTGTCGACAGACAGGTAGTTGCTGCATGTTTATAGGACACTTCTGCCTGTTATTTACGGTGTTCTTAGTAACCGTGCTAGACGGAAGAACCCTTCTGTATATTGCCATGCTGTCTGCTGTAGAAAGTATTGCTTTTTGCCGGACTCAAAATGTAAGCTGTAATTTGTAATAAGATTACTAAAAGCCGCCCAGTAAGGCAAGCCGTGGTCCTTCCTCTATCCCCGTAAGTATAGTAGTAATATATTCGTAATATTGATTGCGAATATCCTGCCCGTTGCGGACGTGGCGGAAGGGACTGAAAAGTCCAAAGTATTTCTGCAGTTGCGGACTTGCAGAAGAGAATATCCTGCCAATACTTGGCAGGAGGGCCCTAAATAAATATCCTGCCCGTTGCGGACGTGGTGGAAGGGACTGAAAAGTCCAAAGTATCCTGCCAGTTGCGGACTCGGCAGTAGGGACATCTGTAGGAGATAAGTGCATAGCTAGAATGGGGTCTCAGACTTTCCTGACACCCATTGAGATAATAAGATTGGGGGAAGGGAAGGACGTCTGTAGGCAAGCCTATGAAATATATAAACAGACAGGTAAAATGGCGGGAACCTTTAACTATGAGTTCTGGCAACAGTACGAGGAAAAACACATGCAGGAGATCAGAGATGCTGGTCTAGGAAGAGGGATAGAAACCATAATAAGATATAGCAAAAAGGTAAATGTAGAACCATGGGATTGCGCAACGAGGGATGACGGCATACTTGTGTACTCACCCCCGGTGCCAAACCCGGCTAGGATGTACCCGGTCCTACCAACCGCGGACAGCTCCGACATTCTTCCTGACTATCAGAGTTGTACCGCCACAGTCCCACCAAAGAAGTCCCAAAAAGGGAAACCTTACTGGGATTGTCCCAGGTGCGGACAACAAAACCCTTTACGAAGACAAATGGCTTTAACTATGTGTAGACGGGAAAAGAATGAAGCCATTGAAGTTATTTTGGTAGGCTGGAATCGAAGGCTAGGGATGCATTCATGCAAGGCATTGGCCCATCATTGGCAGATAAAATAAAAGCATGTACCCCCGACTGGCGACAAGCCGAGCCCAGGGACTTGTATAAAAAGGCAGTAGGGTTTGCTATGGATGAGAAGCGCCCTGCAGTGGCGGTTAAATACTATAGCAACCAGGAGGGGAAGGTGCAGCTCCAGGACAGACTCAACAGAGAAACACGCAAGTGTTATAATTGCAGCAAGGTAGGCCACCTGGCCAAGAATTGCCCTTATCCCAAAGGATCCCGTGACCAGGAGACGGATCAGGGCGCCACTCCCAGCGACAACGCCGCGTCGCCCGAATCCGTCCTAATGAAGTCCCGGCGATCCCGCCCCAGTATCCCTACCGTGGAAACAAAGGACAGAGGCACTCAGACCTTTAAGCCTGCTTCCATATGAGGTGAGGAAGTGCCCTTCCTTATAGACACTGGGGCTACAAATCCTGTCTCAACATTCACGTGAAATATGAGGAACGTTCAAGGCAAGGAGTATGCCTATATGGGAACAGCTAGAGAAATAGCAAAGGTCAGACAAAGCAAGTTAGCCGTGGGGAGAGAATCTAGCAAGTTGTTGAGAAAAGCAGGTTAGAATTTTGGGAATCTGAGACCAACAAGTTTCCAAAAGATTCAGAGATAAGCAAGGGTTGGGTAAAGTATGTTAGATGGATTGAGGCACGTGTAGATACGGCAGTTATCAGAGAAAGGGAATTCTTTTATAGTTTGTGTTCCTTTGGGACATAAAGCAAGTTCATGCAGAATCTGTGGATAATTATGTGTCAAATAACCAATATTGTTTGTCTTCATGTTATGTAATCTAATCTTTGTTATACGTTTAGTCTTCTTTGTCCTTTTTTTTATGTGTTTAACTATTCCTCTGCCGTCCGGGTTTGATAGTCTGTGCAGAGAAATATACCTCTTGTTGCTGCTAATGATTGGTGTGGTTTGGAGTCTGGATGTTCTGGCTGTTTTCCAAAAATCTTAGTTATTGGTCTGTTCCATAGAGATATATAAAAAAAAAAAAAATTCAAAGTCATAGAAGAAAGACAGACGTTGAATATATATTATGTGAATTATGTGGTTTTAAAAATAGAATATATATATAGGGATTTTAAGATATATATTTTTGCTTTTTATATAAATGTCAGTTCTGTGATTGGTTGGACGTGTGCATGATTGCAAAATGTGTGTTCCTTTTTTTTTTTTGGAAAAGAAAAATTAGCTATACAGTGGTTGTTGTGGAATCCGGTATACTTTTCTAGTGTTACAAACAGTTAAAGTTTGACTGATTCCAGGGGGAGTGATTGAATGCATTTGTTTGCAAGATGAGGACAGTTGCATCATATGCGTTACGTCCTGTGTGAACTCTTACTAACATTTGAATGAGACTTGACCGCATGAACGGATGAGAATTAATGACCCGTGTTCAGACTGTAATGAATGTAAAATGTGTGATGTAGGCGTTGTGTGCTGATAATTTGGAAGCCTGCCAACAAGCCACAATTATACTGTTTCTGAGAATGCTCTATAGAAGAAACGTGCAGACGGCCATACCTGTACTTACACCTGCTGCCAAACTCCGCACCTTTCTGGGCCTTGTTTTCATACTGCCGCCCATGGGTCCACTCTGTTTCCGCTCTTATGCAACTACTCTAGGACTGCCTTTCAATCATTCTTCTCTCTCTCACCCCTGAAGCTCATTTCTCACTCTTTTACACTTTATCCTTTATTCTTTTCTGTACTGAATTTTCTGGCCATGTGACAACAGTATTGGCACAAAGGCACGGAGGACACCCACGGCCACCTGGATGCTACTCCATGAAGCTGTATCCAGTGGCTTGAGGAGCTCCCTCATGTGTTTGTGCGGTGGCAGCAGTACAGGCAATGGTTAACAAATCTTCGGAGTTGGTATTGAACTACCCCCCCCCCCTAGTGGTCCTCACCCCCCCATGACATCCGGAGCATATACACGCAAGTGCAACCCAAGCACTTATTTCTGGCCCGTCAAATCCAGCTACAATGTGCTCTTGTCATTCTTCTACTACCTTGAACTCGGTTACCCTTCCAATTAAGTACCCTAGTTCAAAGGGGGGGGGAATATAGGTGATCTAGGTACTGCAGGTCAGCTATTTAAAAAAAAAAAAAAAAAATCTTTTTTTTCTCTTCTTGCAACAAGGTTATAATCTATTTGAAATAGAATACCAGCCTGATTGTCTAGCGGTAGTTGGTGCAAGGGGTTTCAGAAGTGCCAATTCAGCTGGCAGAAACTGAACCGCTTGAGGTAATGTTTAAAGGGTCGCGATGCCTCACGCGCTTCCTTGTGCTGGAAGGTCCTGAAAGCATATTGAGAACTGACGTGATGGGACCCTTGGAATGTTGTATCAAACTTCACCCGTCCGGTGAGGCTCGTATACACCCCGGGTCTGAAAGTCACCCGACCTTCTGTCGGATGGCAGCAGACCAAGCGACACCTCTCCCTGTCCTCAATCTTACGCACGCAGAGTAACAAGCTCTTAGCCCCCTTGGTCTGTCAGTACCCCCTGGCACATGTCCAGAAGATGCAATTGCAGACACTGTCTCTTCTTTATGTTAACTTAAAGCCCTTGTTAACAATGCATATTTTTAGTTTTTTTTGTTATAGATGGTACCAGGGGTGATTGACGACTCCACACTGGATATGCAGTGGTCACGCAACAAGATGTCCTAAAAGCAGAATGCCTCCGCATGTCTCAGGACAGGAAGCGGAATTACAGGCCCTCACTGAGGCGTGTAGAGTGGTAGAAGGTAAGACGGAAAACATTTACACTGACTCCCAGTATGCATTTGGCATAGCTCATGACTACGGCCTAACATGGAAGGCCAGACAGCTTGTTACCTCAGCAGGGCAGCCAATTAAGAATGGTGCAGCAGTGCAGAGTCTCACGGAGGCCCTACTTACTTCTACCTGACAAAGTGGAAAGCTCACACCAATTCCTACAACAGAGAAACAAGAGGCAACGTAATCACAGACCACACAGCAAAGGCAGCGGCCCTCAAGCCGTGGAAGAAAAGAAGAAAAGAAGAATTTAACAATAACTTTGGACTTTGACTAAACCTTGGACTTTGATATGAACTTGGACTTTGATAAAAACTTTGGACTTTGATATGCTAAAGACTTTACAGTTACAAGCCAGCAAGAAAGAAAAAGACAAATGGACTAAATATGGGAGCAGCAGAAATGGGACGGTGTATGGCGAACAGTCAACAGCACTTGCCCACCACGGTCCCTGTGCCCCATGATGGCCCAGCTGATGCACGGAAAGACGCACCTCTCAAAGCAGCAATGATGTCGACGCTTGAACGAGGACGGGTGGCTCCTGGGTTTTCTGTAGCTGCTGCATCATCATTTGTCCAATTTTGCATGATCTTTGCCGTAAGCAACAGGGCAGAAGTAAATTTGCCACATAACACTTGCCTAGACCACTCTACCCATTTCAGGGATTGCAAATTGACTACACTCAGCTTCCACTTGTTGGGAAGTATGAATACGTGCTTGTTGTTGTTGATGTCTTTTCAGGTCGGAGACCTACCCTGTTACCAAAGTAAATAAGCAAGTAATCGCACAGGAGCTGATAAATGAGGTAACCTGCAGATATGGGGCACCGGAAGTGATTGACTCAAACAAAGGTACACACTTCACACCTGCAGAGTTTAGGCAAAGTTAAAAGACTAAATGGTACGCTTAAGTTAAAAGAAGTGTTGTTTGGCTCTATGCCAAGATTGGGGCTGTATCATCCACAGGCCCTACAGCAGGGCTATGACATAGTAGCCAGATATGTAAAGCACCTGTGTGACCAACTAATGGTAACCCAGAATCTAGTCTTTTTCTCCCATTCCAGACCCAGACAACCTAGAGGGATCTCACTCCCTACAACCTGGAGACTGGGTGGTCGTAAAGAGGCTTGTCCGGAAATCTCTAGAGCACAGACTCGAGGGGCCCTATCGAGTCCTGCTGATCACACCTACTTTGGTAAAGGTTGAAGGAATTGTTGTTTGTTTTGGGACTAATGGACTTTTCACGCCCTACCTTTGCCCCCCCCCCCCCCATGAGAAGGAAAATGAAGGACATTTTGTTTATTGATGGACTTTTGGACTCCTCACTCCATGCTTCGCCCTTGTGAGAGGGTGCAAAAGGACAATGCCCAGAACCACCTTGTTAGACACCACCAAATACTGGTAGATGGACTGAACACCTCACAGGTGAAAGACTGTTGGACTTGTACACATACCTGGTGCCACTAGTTTTCCTTTCTTGCCTGTTCCTGTTCCGTCAAAAGAACTGTTTGCATGGACAAATGGAAACTCAGAAACCAGAGATAGCTGGTGGGGTAACACATTTAGTTCTTTGAACCCTGCCAATTGGTTCTCTGGTTTAGGAGGTTGGTTTATGGGGATCCTACAAAGTATATTACAAGTTGTGATGATTTTATCATGCATTTATATAGCAATTAAGGTTATAATTTCATGTATTTCTAAATGTACTGAAAAAGCTTTCTCTGCGCCGATATGAATCACGTGTTTATGGACTAGGAGTCATACTTGTCTTGACTCCATGTCCCAAATGGGGGAATGTGAGGGGTTAATTCTAGATTTTCCCTTTGTCTTAGAATAAATAAGAAAATACATTTAATTTCTTTTTCCAAATTTACTTCTTATCTGCCCTGTTCCCGCTATGTGACCCTGAAACTTGCCTTCCACATATGTTATCCTGTTTTCCCTCGTCATGTTCCGAGAAATCTTACCAAGGACATGTTCTTCTTTGATACAACTATCACCGGGCGTTGATATATTGTTCATGTAGGAGACGTCTTTGAAAGATATATTGTTCATTAAAATTTGCAGATGTTCAGCGGCCTTGGGTATGCGCAGTAATCAAATAACTACGTCAGCAAACTTCTTCTATAAACTTCTGTAACTCTGTGAATAAACTTACTTCGCTTATGACAATCCCATGGTGCATGTGGCTGTCCATTTGCGTCGTCCATGAGTACTCATATCTAAGATTAATTCGGAAGCAGACAGCATCAGCTCAACGGTCTGTTTGACCCCCCACACCTCCCTTCAAGTTTTCAGCTTTCTGAAATAAATTATCTTTTTGCTTTGATATTGCAAACATGTACTTACATTAATGTTACAATCACACATTTATGGATCCATTTGATTCCAAGAACTCATAGGGGTTTGATTTTTTTTTGCCAATTAATGCATTTATAAATGTTTTTGAAATGTGTGTGACACTATAGGTATAGTATGAAGTACAGGAAGAACATACAAATGTCTCATAAGTCATATTTCAACCCTGGAGAATAATACTGAAAGATGACAGTGTTCACTATCAAGCCATCCTTCTGCCTAGCACAAAAATTGCAAGTGCAGAGTGACCTGGGTTAACATGTTTGAACACTTCAATGGAAGTGTTCAAACAAAGGCTGGACAAATATCTGTCTGGGATGATTTAGTGAATCCTGCACTGAGCAGGGGGTTGGACCCGATGACCCTGGAGGTCCCTTCCATCCCTACCATTCTATGATTCTATGAACATGCATTGTGCAAAATGTACTTTGTTAGTTACACAGTGCTTAGAGTTGCTCAGCATATACTTACCATTTATGAAATCATTGCAAAAACAAAGTAGTCAGAAAGGTTGGCTAATAAAAATAATAATATTCAAGTATAAATTACCTGCCCAAATTCAAAGGACATCAAAATGGAATATACAGCGAGTAGAGCCAACACTAATTAAGGACTATTGTCGACTTTCAAAATGATAAAGAAATAACAATAAAAAGGTCAGCAAAAGAAATGAGACAGGTAAGAAAAACTTCAAAGGGGGTATCGAAGAAACAAAGGCTGGAGGAGGGAATTATCCAAGATCACAACTAGAGATGAGCGAGCAATCTTATTCATCCACATATGAGATTTTTCTTTGTCACCTCATTTCTCATCTTTAGGTTGTGATTAGACATGAGCGAGCATGCTCGGATAAAGCAGTTACTCGAGCGAGCATCGCTCTTCTTGAGCAACTGCTTACTGGTCCGAGCGTGCTCGGGGGTGCGGTGGGGGTGAGCAGCGGGCAGTGGAGGGTAGCGGGGGGTAGAGAGAGAGCTCTCTCTCACTATCCCCCCCGCTACCACCCCGCTGCTCCCCCCCCCCGCTCCCCCAAGCACATTTGGACCAGTAAGCACATTTGGACCATGCTCGCTCCAGTAACTGCTTTATCCGAGCATGCTCGCTCATCTCTAATCACAACCTAAAGATGAGAAATGAGGTGACAAGGAAAAATCTCATATGTGGGTGAATAAGATTGTGGCAGGTGGAAATTTCCCCAAAATTTCCTGTGTGTAGTGTGGTACAGGGGCAGGGGAGTCACTGTTATAACGTAACAGTTAAATTACAGCAAATGACAAATTTTACTGTTCAGCATGACAGCATATCACAACAAGCCAATGTGCACAACAGTCTTCTCAATGGAACAGGTAGAGTCTTCAACACTGCAAAAACAAATCAACTGTATGGCCAATTTGTAAATGGTGGTGAACCAAATATATACAGTCAGTATGCTTCCCTGATGTATGGATAGTGGTGGACAAATAAATCTAGCAGTGCCTCTATAGGATCTGAACTATGGTGATCCAGCACAACCTCCTTAATCAATTATTACCCCCCCACACACCCCGTTCAAGTGTTTGGCTATCTCCAGAGCTCCAATTGCAGTGAATGGATGCACTGGGGCTGAAATCTTGGAATCGGTGGGAGTGCCAGCAGTCAGACTTTCACAGGACAGCAAGTAATTCCCTATCACGTGGATATAGGATAACTTGCCAAGATGAGAGTAGCCCTTTAATTATAGCTATGATTAAGAATAGAGATGAGCGAGCACCTAAATGCTCGGGTGCTCGTTACTCGAGACGAACTTTTCGCGATGCTCGAGGGCTCGTTTCGAATAACGAACCCCATTGAAGTCAATGGGCGACCCGAGCATTTTTGTATATCGCCGATGCTCGCTAAGGTTTTCGTTTGTGAAAATCGGGGCAATTCAAGAAAGTGATGGGAACGACATAGCAACGGAAAGGGCAGGCGAGGGGCTACATGTTGGGCTGCATCTCAAGTTCCCAGGTCCCACTATTAATCCACAATAGCGGCAAGAGTGGGCCCCCCCCTCCCAACAACTTTGACTTCTGAAAAGCCCTCATTAGCAATGCATACCTTAGCTAAGCACCACACTACCTCCAACAAAGCACAATCACTGCCTGCATGACACTCCGCTGCCACTTCTCCTGGGTTACATGCTGACCAAACCCCCCCCCCCCACGACCCAGTGTCGACAGCGCACACCAAACTGTCCCTGCCCAGCCTTCAGCTGGCCTCATGCCACGCCACCCTCATGTCTATTTATAAGTGCGTCTGCCAGAGGAAAAGCAGGCACACACTGCAGAGGGTTGGCACGGCTAGGCAGCGACCCTCTTTAAAAGGGGCGGGGCGATAGTCCACAATGCTGTACAGAAGCAATGAGAAATGCAATCCTGTGCCACCTCCATCTGGAGCTGCACACGTGGGCATAGCAATGGGGAACCTATGTGCCACACACTATTCATTCTGTCAAGGTGTCTGCATGCCCCAGTCAGACCGCGTTTTTTTATAAAAAGTCACAGGCAGGTACAACTCCGCAATGGGAATTCCGTGTGCACCCACAGCATGGGTGGCTCCCTGGAACCCACCGGTGGTACATAAATATATCCCATTGCATTGCCCATCACAGCTGAGGTAATAAATTCATGTTTAATGCAGGTGGGCTTCGGCCCACACTGCATGCCCCAGTCAGACTGGGGTTCTTTAGAAGCGGACACATGTAGTTACAACTCCCTGTGGACCGACAGCATGGGTGGGTGCCAGGAAGCCACCGGCGGTAGATAAATATATCCCATTGCATTGCCCATCACAGCTGAGGTAATAAATTCATGTTTAATGCAGGTGGGCTTCGGCCCACACTGCATGCCCCAGTCAGACTGGGGTTCTTTAGAAGTGGACACATGTAGTTACAACTCCCTGTGGACCCACAGCATGGGTGGCTCCCTG
Organism: Eleutherodactylus coqui; assembly: GCF_035609145.1. NCBI lineage: Eukaryota > Metazoa > Chordata > Amphibia > Anura > Eleutherodactylidae > Eleutherodactylus > Eleutherodactylus coqui. Next base: position 70,497,365 of record NC_089847.1, read on the forward strand.
GAACCCACCGGCGGTACATAAATATATCCCATTGCAGTGCCCAACACACCTGATGTTACGTGAGCTGTAATGCAGGTGGGCAAAAAATTAATTTGATTACACTGTAGGTGAGGGCCCCCACAAATTGGTGTACCAACAGTACTAATGTACCTCAGAAAAATTGCCCATGCCCAACCAAGAGGGCAGGTGAAACCCATTAATCGCTTTGGTTAATGTGGCTTAATTGGAAACTAGGCCTGGAGGCAGCCCAGTAAAAATAAAAATTGGTTGAGGTGAAAGTTTCAACGCTTTAATGACCATTGAAACGTATAAAAATTGTTTACAAAAATTATATGACTGAGCCTTGTGGGCCTAAGAAAAATTGCCCGTTCGGCGTGATTATGTGAGGTTTCAGGAGGAGGAGCAGGCGGAGGAGGAGGAATATTATACACAGATAGATGAAGCAAAAAGGTCCCCGTTTTGGATGGTGATAGAGAACGATGCTTCCATCCGCGGGTGCAGCCTACGTATTGTTTAGGTATCGCTGCTGTCCGCTGGTGGAGAAGAGAAGTTTGGGGAAATCCAGGCTTTGTTCATCTTGATGAGTGTAAGCCTGTTGGCACTGTCGGTTGACAGGTGGGTACGCTTATCCGTGATGATTCCCCCGGCCACACTAAACACACTCTCTGACAAGACGCTAGCCGCAGGACAAGCAAGCACCTCCAGGGCATACAGCGCGAGTTCAGGCTACGTGTCCAGCTTCGATACCCAGTAGTTGTAGGGGGCAGAGGCGTCACCGAGGATGGTCGTGCGATCGGCTACGTACTCCCTCACCATCCTTTTACAGTGCTCCCGCCAACTCAGCCTTGACTGGGGAGCGGTGACACAGTCTTGCTGGGGAGCCATAAAGCTGTCAAAGGCCTTAGAGAGTGTTCCCCTGCCTGCGCTGTACATGCTGCCTGATCTCTGCGCCTCCCCTGCTACCTGGGCCACGGAAATGCGCCTTCTGCCACTAGCGCTGTCGGATGGGAAGTTTACCATCAGTTTGTCCACCAGCGCCCTGTGGTATAGCATCATTCTCGAACCCCTTTCCTCTTCGAGAATGAGAGTGGAAAGGCTCTCCTTATACCGTGGGTCGAGCAGTGTGTACACCCAGTAATCTGTAGTGGCCAGAATGCGTGTAACGCGAGGGTCACGAGAAAGGCATCCTAACATGAAGTCAGCCATGTGTGCCACGGTACCTGTACGCAACACATGGCTGTCCTCACTCGGAAGATCACTTTCAGGATCCTCCTCCTCCTCCTCCTCCTCCTCCTCCTCTGGCCATACACGCTGAAAGGATGACAGGCAAGCAGCATCTGTCCCCTCAGCAGTGGGCCAAGCTGTCTCTTCCCCCTCCTCCTCATGCTCCTCCCCCTCCTCCTCAACGCGCTGAGATATAGACATGAGGTTGCTCTGACTATCCAGCGACATACTGTCTTCCCTCGCCTCCGTTTCCGATTCCAAAGCGTCTGCCTTTATGCTTTGCAGGGAACTTCTCAAGAGGCATAGCAGAGGAATGGTGACGCTAATGATTGCAGCATCCCCGCTCACCATCTGGGTAGACTCCTCAAAGTTTCCAAGGACCTGGCAGATGTCTGCCAACCAGGCCCACTCTTCTGTAAATAATTGAGGAGGCTGACTCCCACTACGCTACCCATGTTGGAGTTGGTATTCCACAATAGCTCTACGCTGCTCATAGAGCCTGGCCAACATGTGGAGCGTAGAGTTCCACTGTGTGGGAACGTCGCACAGCAATCGGTGCAGTGGCAGATGAAACCGATGTTCCAGTGTCCGCAGGGTGGCAGCGTGCGTGTGGGATTTGCGGAAAGGTGCGCAGAGCTGGCGCACCTTTCCGAGCAGGTATGACAAGTGTGGGTAGCTTTTCAGAAAGCGCTGAACCACCAAAAATAAAGACATGGGCCAGGCATGGCACGTGCGTGAGTCTGCCGAGCTGCAGAGCCGCCACCAGGTTACGGCCGTTGTCACACACGACCATGCCCGGTTGGAGGCTCAGTGGCGCAAGCCAGTGGTCGGTCTGCTCTGTCAGACCCTGCAGCAGTTCGTGGGCCGTCTGACTCTTCTCTCCTAAGCTGAGTAGTTTCAGCACGGCCTGCTGACGTTTGCCCACCGCTGTGCTACCGCGCCGCGTGACACCGACTGCTGGCGACGTGCGGCTGCTGACACATCTTGATTGCGAGACAGAGGTTGCGTAGGAGGAGGAGGAGGAGGAGGGTGGTTTAGTGGAGGAAGCATACACCGCCGCAGATACCACCACCAACCTGGGGCACGCAATTCGGGGGGTGGGTAGGACGTGAGCGGTCCCAGGCTCTGACTCTGTCCCAGCCTCCACTAAATTCACCCAATGTGCAGTCAGGGAGATATAGTGGCCCTGCCCGCCTGTGCTTGTTCACGTGTCGGTTGTTAAGTGGACCTTGGCAGTAACCACGTTGGTGAGGGCGCGTACAATGTTGCGGGAGACGTGGTCGTGCAAGCCTCGGACGGCACATCGGGAAAAGTAGTGGCGACTGGGAACTGAGTAGCGCGGGGCCGCCGCCATCATGCTTTTGAAAGCCTCCGTTTCCACAAGCCTATACGGCAGCATCTCCAGGCTGATCAATTTGGCAATGTGCACGTTTAACACTTGAGCATGCGGGTGCGTGGCGGCGTACTTGCACTCGCGCTCAAACAGTGGCGCTAGCGACGTCTGGACGCTGCGCTGAGAGACATTGCTGGATGGGGCCGAGGACAGCGGAGGTGAGGGTGTGGGTGCAGGCCAGGAGACGGTAGTGCCTGTGCCCTGAGAGGGGGGTTGGATGTCAGTGGCAGGTTGGGGCACAGGGGGAGAGGCAGTGGTGCAAACTGGAGGCGAACGGCCTTCGTCCCACCTTGTGGGGTGCTTGGCCATCATATGCCTGCGCATGCTGGTGGTGGTGCCTCCCCAGCTGATCTTGGCGCGACAAAGGTTGCACACCACTGTTCGTCGGTCGTCAGGCGTCTCTGTGAAAAACTGCCACACTGTAGAGCACCTTGACCTCTGCAGGGTGGCAAGGCGCGAGGGGGCGCTTTGGGAAACAGTTGGTGGATTATTCGGTCTGGCCCTGCCTCTACCCCTGGCCACCGCACTGGCTCGGCCTGTGCCCACACCCTGACTTGGGCCTCCGCGTCCTCGGCCGCGTCCTCTAGGCCTACCCCTACCCCTCAGCATGCTGTATTACCAGTAATGCAGAAACAGAACGCTGTAATTAAATGTGACGCTTATTGGCCTGTGGTTGGAGGCTGACTTCGCTTACGGAACGCCAGGAAATAATTTGGCGCAAGCCTGCTGTAACACTTAGCTGGCTGCGTATGATTTTGTAGAACTACTACACCCAGCACACACAGACCCAGAACACTGAGCACAGTGACAGGCAGGCCAAATAGATTTTTTGCCCAATATTTTTTAGAAAAGGCCCACTGCCTATATTCAATCAATAATATGTCTTCTGTCCCTGCCTCCACACTTCTGTCCCTGGACTATGTCACAGAACTGCAGAGTGTTGCACTGTTAACTGCAACACAGCGGTGATTTCAGAGCCCAGACAGAGCCAGGAAATAATTTGGCGCAAGCCTGCTGTAACACTTAGCTGGCTGCGTATGATTTTGTAGAACTACTACACCCAGCACACACAGACCCAGAACACTGAGCACAGTGACAGGCAGGCCAAATAGATTTTTTGCCCAATATTTTTTAGAAAAGGCCCACTGCCTATATTCAATCAGTAATATGTCTTCTGTCCCTGCCTCCACACTTCTGTCCCTGGACTATGTCACAGAACTGCAGAGTGTTGCACTGTTAACTGCAACACAGCGGTGATTTCAGAGCCCAGACAGAGCCAGGAAATAATTTGGCGCAAGCCTGCTGTAACACTTAGCTGGCTGCGTATGATTTTGTAGAACTACTACACCCAGCACACACAGACCCAGAACACTGAGCACAGTGACAGGCAGGCCAAATAGATTTTTTGCCCAATATTTTTTAGAAAAGGCCCACTGCCTATATTCAATCAATAATATGTCTTCTGTCCCTGCCTCCACACTTCTGTCCCTGGACTATGTCACAGAACTGCAGAGTGTTGCACTGTTAACTGCAACACAGCGGTGATTTCAGAGCCCAGACAGAGCCAGGAAATAATTTGGCGCAAGCCTGCTGTAACACTTAGCTGGCTGCGTATGATTTTGTAGAACTACTACACCCAGCACACACAGACCCAGAACACTGAGCACAGTGACAGGCAGGCCAAATAGATTTTTTGCCCAATATTTTTTAGAAAAGGCCCACTGCCTATATTCAATCAGTAATATGTCTTCTGTCCCTGCCTCCACACTTCTGTCCCTGGACTATGTCACAGAACTGCAGAGTGTTGCACTGTTAACTGCAACACAGCGGTGATTTCAGAGCCCAGACAGAGCCAGGAAATAATTTGGCGCAAGCCTGCTGTAACACTTAGCTGGCTGCGTATGATTTTGTAGAACTACTACACCCAGCACACACAGACCCAGAACACTGAGCACAGTGACAGGCAGGCCAAATAGATTTTTTGCCCAATATTTTTTAGAAAAGGCCCACTGCCTATATTCAATCAATAATATGTCTTCTGTCCCTGCCTCCACACTTCTGTCCCTGGAGTATTACTGCAGGGCGCAATGCTCTGCACGGCCGATATACCAAAAAAAAAAAAAAAGTGCAACACTGCAAAAAGCAGCCTCCACAGTACTGCACACGGTTAGATGTGGCCCTAAGAAGGACCGTTGGGGTTCTTGAAGCCTATAATAACTCCTAACACTCTCCCTATAGCAGCAGCACCAGCAGCAGCACTTTCCCTCAGCTATGTCAGAACGCATCTGTGGCGAGCCGCGGGAGGGGCCGATTTTTATACTCGGGTGACACCTGATCTCGCCAGCCACTCACTGCAGGGGGGTGGTATAGGGCTTGAACGTCACAGGGGGAAGTTGTAATGCCTTCCCTGTCTTTCAATTGGCCAGAAAAGCGCGCTAATGTCTCAGAGATGAAAGTGAAAGTAACCCGAACATCGCGTGGTACTCGTTACGAGTAACGAGCATCTCGAACACGCTAATACTCGAACGAGTATCAAGCTCGGACGAGTACGTTCGCTCATCTCTAATTAGGAACCATGCGAGTTTCAAATGTACGCAATGTCTGGGTTGCACCGCTTGTTTTTAACATGCCTTGAATAGTTTCAGTTTTATCTTCATAGTGACGGTACAAACCAGAGCAAGAGAGGAGTTTGAGAACGACTATAATATACAGCAATATATACATACATTTAAAATTTATACTTAAAGTGACCCTCTTGTTATGGGCCAAAGTTCTGTACCACAACAGGAGGAGGAGAAGGTATGTTACCTGCAGTTCTATAGTGAGGGTGATCAATGATTGGAACAGGTTACCATGGGAGCTGGCGAGTTCTCCTTCAATGGAAGTGTTTAATGCCTTAATGACATGGCCTATTTTGGGCTTAAAGGGGTTGTCCCGCGGCAGCAAGTGGGTCTATACACTTCTGTATGGCCATATTAATGCACTTTGTAATGTACATTGTGCATTAATTATGAGCCATACAGAAGTTATAAGAAGTTTTTCACTTACCTGCTCCGTTGCTAGCGTCCTCGTTCCCATGGAGCCGACTAATTTTCGCCGTCTAATGGCCAAATTAGCCGCGCTTGCGCAGTCCGGGTCTTTTTCTGTTCTCAATGGGGCTCCGTGTAGCTCCGCCCCGTCACGTGCCGATTCCAGCCAATCAGGAGGCTGGAATCGGCAATGGACCGCACAGAAGCCCTGCGGTCCACGGAGGGAGAAGATGCCGACGGCCATCTTCAGCCGGTAAGTAAGAAGTCACCGGAGCGCGGGGATTCAGGTAAGCGCTGTGCGGATTTTTCTTTAGGTCCCTGCATCGGGGTTGTCTCGCGCCGAACGGGGAAGGGGGTTGAAAAAAAAAAAATCCGTTTCGGCGCGGGACAACCCCTTTAAGGACACAACGATTTTTGGCCATAACATTTTTCAAAAGCCATAACTTTTTTATTTTTCCGTCGACGCGGCCATATAAAGGCTTGCTTTTTGTGTGGCTAACTGTAGTTTTTGAGGATGCCATTTTTGGGTACATAGACTATCTTGTAAAAATTTTATTATTTTTTTTTTATGATAACAGGGAGAGAAAACGCATTAATTCTGCCATAGATTTTTTTTTTTTACAGCGTTAATCATGCAGCATAAATGACACAATACATTTCTTTTGCGGGTCGGAACGACTACAACAATACCAAAATTCTTATTTTTTTTAGGTTTTTCCACGTTTTTGCACTAAAAACCCTTTTTTTGGAAATCTTTTTTTTTTCTATATCGCTGCATTCAAAGTCCTGTAACTTTTGTATTTTTCTAAGTACGGAGCTCTATGAGGGCTTATTTTTTGCGAGACGAGCTGTACTTTTTATTGGTACCAGTTTAGGGAATATACGACTTTTATTGCATTATATGGGTGCGATGCGTTTTTGACATTAGAAGTCCCATTGACAATCGCGTTAAAAAAGCAGAGAGGTGGCAGCATCCACAAGGTGCAAAAAAAGAATCCTTAAAGGGGTTGTCCCGCGCCTAAAGTAATTTTTTTTTTTGCCCAGTCCCCCAGTACCTGTAAAAGAATATTGCTGCCAGGTGTTATTTAAAAAAAAAAAATTCCCTTACCTGAATCAGCAACTTTAAAAAATCTTCTTTCCAAGATGGCTGCCGCTGGTCTTCTCCCACGATGCACCACGGGTCTTCTCCCATGGTGCACTGTGGATGTTCTTCTGCTGTCTGAGCTCCATTGCCGATTCCAGCCACCTCATTGGCTGATCGGCACCATATGATGGGGGCGGAGCTACACGATGACGCTAAGGGGGAGGAGCCAGGACGCAGCTCAAGAGCAAGGACCTTCCAGAAGGGGATTCCTCTCTGCGCAAGCGCGACTGTTCCGGCAACCAGAGAAGCAGTTTGCTCGTCGCCATGGAGACGGGGACGCCAGCAACAGGAGGGGGTAAGTGTATAACTTCTGTATGGCCAATATTTAATACACGATGTATATTACAAAGTGCATTAATATGGCCATACAGAAGTGCATAACTGCACTTGCTTCTGCGGGACAACCCCTTTAATTTCAAGGAACATGTTTATTGTTTCGTTGTTTAAAAAGGCAACGTTTCGACTTACTCAAGGTTTTTCTCAAGCCTATGAAGACAATACCAAACATATACAGCAAATCAATACATAAAAACATTAAAACAAGTTGACCAGAAAAAATAAATAAAAAAGCGCATAAAGATGATACATACCATAAACTGGTGAAACAGAACATCATATCCATGTTCCAGATGCCCACTGTGTATAACCCTTGTCTTTAAATAGTCTGAGCCCAATGGCATTAGATGTAGAACCACACTACCTTTCTGACCTGACTTCCGGTTACCGATGAGGCACGGCTGGTTTAGTACCCTTCAGGGTTACTAGGCAACCTGTCAATAATGTGTATTAGGTGATCTGACTTACCATAAAAACATCTCTGTAATAGGCTGAAACTGCTACCATTCCTGGTGGTAATATAACCGCCTCCTTAATAGTAGAATATATCTTACTACTGCCGTGGTTGCTTAGTATAGCGATATTTTATAGCGCTCTTTTATTTATTTTTTCTGGTCAACTTGTTTTAATGTTTTTATGTATTGATTTGCTGTATATGTTTGGTATTGTCTTCATAGGCTTGAGAAAGACCTTGATTAGGTCGAAACGTTGCCTTTTTAAACAACAAAACAATAAAGATGCTCCTTTAAATTAAGGCCGTCTGCACACGGGCGGAAATCCCGCGGCGGTATTTCCCGCGGGATTTCCGCCACTGAAAGTTTGCATAGGAGTGCATTACAATACGCACTCCTATGCAGACGGCCGCGGTTTGGCCGCGCGAAATCTCGGCATGTCCTATTTTTGTGCGGGGCTCGCACTCACCCGGCCGCCGGCTCCGATCTGCGCATGCGCCGGCTGCACGGCAGCCGGCACATGAAAGAGCCGGGGCCGCCAGGCGCGGGTGAGTACGCGCTCGTCCCTGCAGGCTCTCGGGTCGGGTCCCGCGGTGAGAATTCTCGCTGCCGGATCCGACCCGCTCGTCTGCAGGCGGCCTAAGGATTCTTTTTTTGCACCTTGTTTATACTGCCACCTCTCTGCTTTTTTAACGCGATTGTCAATGTGACTTCGCACATCGCACCAAAATTACAAAGCACCAACTTGCAATGCGATTTTAACATTAGAAAGTCCCATTGACAATCGTGTGAAAAAAATGCAGCGATATCGCGTGAAAAAACCCGCAAGAAAAACGCAAGTGTGCAGGAGCCCATAGACTACCAATGCACTATAATTGCTCTCCGATTAGCCAATGCTGCTCCTGTGAAAGTATGCATTAAAAAGAAAATTGCTCTAGACATCTGGTATAAGCTAAAACGGGGCATGGAACTAGGGCAGCAGAGAAGAACAGCAACAGGTAAAACACTATGTTGACAAAAATATTGGGACACCCACCAATCCTGTGCTGTTAGGCGAAGAGAATATGCAAATCGGATGTGTTAGGTACAAAAGGAGAGTATTACACAGGCATATCCCAGTACAGAAAGCATCAGAATGCCACAAAAGTATAGAGTTACATAGTATGTTAGGTTGAATGATGACAATGCCCATCTAGTTCAGTTTGTTTTAACATCCCCGTTGCTTGTCCAGAGGAGGGCAAATTTGAGATAAACAACCCCGCTGGTCACCTAATATCTATATCCTGTAATATCGTAGCAAAGACTTCTAGTCCCTTCTTAAACTCCTCTATGGATTTTGCCATTACCACATCCTCAGGCAGAGAGTTCAACAGTCTCACTGCTCTTACAGTAAAGAACCCCCTTCTGTGTTGGTGATGAAACCTGCTTTCTTCTAGACATAGAGGATGTCCTCTTGTTACCGTCGCAGTCCTGGGTATAAACAGAAAATGGGAGAGATCATTATATTGTCCCCTAATGTATTTATATAGTTATTTGATCGCCCCTTAGCAGTCTTTTTTCCAGGGTAAATAATTCCAATTTTGTTAGCCTCTCTGGGTATTCCAGTCCTCTCATTCTGTTTACTGATTTAGTTGCCCTTCTTTGAACCCCATCAAGCACTGCTGCATCCTTCCTGAGCACTGGTGTCCAGAATTGTACACAGTATTCCATGTGGGGCCTGACAAGTGCCTTGTATAGTGAAAGAGTTGACTGACTCCCAATGGGGTATGGTGATGGAATGTCACCTGAGCAACCAATCAGTATGGGACATTGAAGCGTTTTTATGTCACTGGGAAGACAGAAAAAGCTCCGCGCTCCAGTGGATAAGGCTACCGATCAGTTAAATAAAACCTTAGATTTATGGTTCCATATCCATAGGAGGGCGGAGCTTTTTTCCTCTTCCCAGTGACATAGACCACAGCACCTGATTATTCAGGTGTTATTTCAACTCCAGGCATCTCTTCAGAGGACTGGATAGTGGACAAAGACTACTCGATACGCCAACCAGGACAAAAGGTGCAGGTGGGTTGCCCTATCCAGGGTTATCCCACCTTGCAGCAGGTGAGTCAATACTCATTTTTCTACTTATATTGCCAGCAGGTACTTTATCTATTCACTAGGCACACTCCTGACCTATTATTATCACATTTATTGCAGCATTTTTGTACCTTCCAAAGTCCAGTGTTGACAATGTTAATTGGTATTAGAAAACATCTGGTGTGTGTGCAGTGCAGCCACGTTTGGGGAGACCTCATAATAGACATAAAATTGACAGTGAAGCCTTGTACAAACTGTGAAGGCATAAAGCACATTGTCTGCTGAAACACTTGCTCAGTTTGCCTCATTAGCATCAGAAGCATCCTTACAGAACTGCATGCGAAGGGTTGACATGGACGAGTGGTTGTACACAAGCCCAATAACACAGCAGTGAATGCACAGAGGCGCCTGCAATGGTGTTTGGAGCATCATGTAAATGAGTGGAAGCGGGTCTAGGGGACAGCTGAATCACAGTACATCATCTTATGACCAGATAACTGCACTTAGGTGTGGCATTTGCCTGGAAACCGGTTTCTATGTGACTGCATCATCCCTACCTGTTATGGAGTGGGGGTGTTGCTTCTGGTAAGGACTAGGGCCCTTGGTTATAGTGAAGTCCACCCTCAACAACAATGGGTATAGAGACATTCCTGACAATGTGGCATTACTTACCCTGTGGCAATACTTGGTACAGCTCTCTGTCTCTACTAACACGACCAAGCATCATGTCATACAGCACAAAGTGTTGAGGCTTGGTTTGAGTAGCAGAAATTCTCCAAACATCATTGGCCAAACCAAAGTTCAGATATCAATTCCTTTGAGCATCTTAGGGATGAACTTGAACGCCATATCTAAGAATGCTGAACACACCCATCAATACCCACATCACTATTTGAAGCTCTCCCAAGGAAGAGAGGCAAATCCCTCCACACATCTATTGGAATTAGGTAGAAAGCATGCCTAGAATGGTTACTGTGGTCATTGAAGCCAAAGGTGGCTCAATAGCGGATTGAAAAATATGAAAAAAATTGAATTTCAACAACTTCCATGTGTGTTTCAATACTTTTGTCAGTGTTGTGTATAACCCCATCCCCCTCAAGTACCAGAATAGAATTTTGTCCCGAAATCAAAGGGTCACTTTAAATAGTTTAGTGGAGCATATTTACTGTACATCTTATTATTCAGTCCTAACGCTATTTAAACTGGCAGCAGCACTCTTGTATTATTGTGGATGAGGTCCCTTCACACTTTACATGTGCTCAACCAGGAGTACATATCAATAGCTTATTTGAAGAGGAGCCAGGAGCTTAAGTGACATGAGTGAAAATTGAGAACCTATCTCCCGGTCCTAGTAATATTTTCCTTGACGCATGATGTGCCTAATATATGAAGAGTTGCATGCTTCTTCAGTCATTTAAAACGAAAAAATTGGCACATCTTGTAGTGGCCTAGTGGGTCTTCCAGAACATTCACATCAACACCTGTCCTGTCACACCTGTCTATGCGCCTACCTTGAGCATAGAAGGTGCCGTATGTCAGAGAAACCCTGTTTCTCCCCCACTTCTAAGCCTGGAGCTTAGTTTTGGCATTAGCTGGTTGCCTATTGACTAATTGTCAAGTTCACAGTGATTGGAGCAGAGTCCAGGGCGTGAAGAATTCAAAGAGAACCCCTATGCAGAGTGGGAGGAGAGAAAAAACGTCCGGCAACTGAAAGAAAAGATAAAAGGGGAAGGAGAGGGAGTGAGAGGAGGCAGTTGGAGTTAGGTGTTGGAGGAGAGAGGTTGTGAGAAAGTTGGCTGCAGCAAGTCGTGTAAGAGAAGGAGGAGGTGTTCGTGCAGGAAAGAAAGCACTATTCTCATCAGTATTCCCGTGGTTGAGAGAGGTCCCTTTCTACTCCCTTGGAGTTCCACAGTAAATAGGAGGAGAAAGTATTGAGGTCGATCTTCCACTAAAACTGTGAATCTAAAGCTACCGGGTGAACTCAATGCCAGGATTATTCTAGTGACCGCCTTACCCTCAACTTCATCTACACTCTGTCTAAGGGTGCCTGTCCACGGGCGTGATTTTGCCGGCCGACGCTTCCCATAGCATTGCTATGGAAAGCACCGGCACCTGTCCACGAGCGGAGAAGCATTGTGATTCTCCGCTCGCGGTGGGCAATTCGCAGCATGCTGCGAATTGCGCCGATTCTCCACAGCCAGCCTCGGAGACTTCGCATCGCCCATGGACAGGGGGCCTTAGTCTACAAATCCCTTCACATATATAAACTAGTGGGGAATCGTCTTCAGTGAAAGGAAAGGAGAGAGCGTTGAAGTCAATTGCTATTCAAATCAGTATTGCTGTTGTCTTATCATCATACTCAATTCACTGCATACTGCTATTTCTGACTGTTTCATCACCAAGTGCTGCATTGAAAGAGTTGTGTGTTCTACTATACAAATATTAGCTTAGTAAATCTGCGAACTCCCGGATTACTACACCAGCTACCAGACTCGTCTCAATTATTTCATCAGCATTTCATCACGAGAGTCCAGGTTGGAGTACTGGCATCACCTGTGGCGAAACAGGCCTTCCTGTTAAGCATACGACGGTACCTTATTTTGGCCACTGTGTGACAACTGAGAAGGGCATTGTTATGGCCACTGTTGGGAGAGATTACTGAGCCAACCGTGGCAATCTTCCTACATAACCCGTGGTCTCCCCCACTTTGGCATGCTCAGCTCGGCCATTGCACATCTTAGTACTTCCATTCACCTACACAGAACTATATGTCAGGTCTAACCTATTGTACATTTCTAGTATAATTTATGTCAGTTTCTAGCATAAATTCTACATAAATATGTTGGCCTGGGGCAGTGAAGCTACCTTCCAAAAGCCACTCCCTCTTTTCATGTAATTGGTGGACGAAGGTGCAAACTGGCAAAAGTCAAAAGATTGTTACACATGCAAACCTTATGCAAAATATTGCAACTGTTTTATAAGAGGTTTTATAAATGCCCCCCCCCCCCCCCCCGTATTGTTAGCATCATTATGCTGTGCAGCAAATAGGTAAAGGTTAAATGGGCTGATAGAACTATCATAGGATTCGTGTATAAACAAGAAAACTATTAGGTAATGTATGAGATTTGTTATCTACCTTTTTTGTATTTAGCTTACACCTAGATTACATAGATTTTTTCCCCCTTTATATTGTCACAGAATTGGGATTTAAAAATATATATAATAGATCTTGAATGCATAATTGTCAGTAAAGATTTGTTCTTACTAGTGTGAAAAGATGTGGAAGAACTTGTTGTACAGGTCCAGAATGTTGTGCCCTGATGCACCTCGACATGTAGGAGAGGACTAACTGGAATATGCCAAATATTCCACCTGGAGCTTTTTACAGTTTTATAAGTTACACTTGACTATGGGAGGATTTAACAAATGTTTTGCATGCGTTTTGCCACATGCCATTTGTACGCTAGAATCTACAACTTTTGATTCCTCTTTTGGAACTTTTGAAAAGTTGCTAGAAAATTAGGGAGGGGAAAGTATAGCGAGAGGGGCGTGGCTAACAACTGTCAAACAAATTAATCTATATATATAAAATTGAATGTATGCGTGTCTGTGTGTCTGTCTGTCTGTGTGTCTGTTTGTCCTCTATGCGCTACTACACCATTCATCCGATCGCCATGAAACTTTGGGAAGTTGTTGAGTACACTCCTGGGAAGATTATAGGCATAGTAAAACTATCCTACGATAAATGGCGCGCGTGCTAGCGTCGTCGACAGTTACGCCCCCCCCCCCACGTAGATCGTTTGATTTCCATCACTGCCACTAATTCTCTCACTTCGCGATGTCGTAGAAACATGAAATTTGATACGAGCATTGATTATGTCATAAATAGGAAAAGGTAATGAGTCCCAACTCGATTATTCAATTCTAAGCGCCAAAGAATTAGCGTCCAAATTTTACGTACGGAATCTAATTCTCTCACTTCCCAATGTCATAGAAACTTGAAATTTGGTACGAGCATGGACTATGTCATAAATAGGAAAAGCTAACGGGTCCCAACTCGATTATTCAATTCTAAGCGCCAAAGCATTAGCGTCCAAATTTTACGTACGGAATCTAATTCTCTCACTTCCTGATGTCATCTATATATATAAAAATGAATGTCTGTCTGTCTGTCCTTTATGCATTACTACACTAGATATATAAAAACGAATGTATGTATGTATGTCTTCGCAGCAACGTGCGACAGGTAAGCTAGTCTATATATATAAAATTGAATGTATGTCTGTATGCGTGCGTGTCTGTATGTCCTTTATGCGCTACTACACCATTCATCCGATCGCCATGAAGCTTTGGGAAGTTGTTGAGTACACTCCTGGGAAGATTATAGGCATAGTACATTTATGCTACGATAAATGGCACGCATGCGTGTGTTGTCGACAGTTACGACCCCCCCCCCCCACGTAGATCGTTCGATTTCCATCATTGCCACTAATTCTCTCACTTCCCGATGTTGTAGAAACATGAAATTTGGCACGAGCATTGATTATGTCATAAATAGGAAAAGTTAATGGGTCCCAACTCGATTATTCAATTGTAAGCGCCAAAGAATTAGCGTCCAAATTTTACGTATGGAATCTAATTTTCTCGCTTCCCAATGTCATAGAAACTTGAAATTTGGCACGAGCATTGATTATGTCATAAATAGGAAAAGTTATTGGGTCCCAACTCGATTATTCAATTGTAAGCACCAAAGAATTAGTGTCCAAATTTTACGTACGGAATCTAATTCTCTAATTCTCTCCCTTCCCGATGTAATTTAGCACGAGCATTGATAATATCATAAATAGGAAAAGTTAATGAGTCCCAACCCGATTATTCAATTCTAAGTGCCAAAGAATTAGCGTCCAAATTTTACATACAGAATCTAATTTTCTCACTTCCCGATGTCATAGAAACTTGAAATTTGGCACGAGCATTGATTATGTCATAAATAGGAAAAGCTAATGGGTCCCAACTCGATTATTAAATTCTAAGCACAAAAGAATTAGCGTCCAAATTTTATGTACGGAATCTAATTTTCTCACTTCCTGATGTCATTTTATATAAAGGAATTGTCGCATGGTTACCTCCCCGTGGTGTTTCCTGGGTAACGCAGAGAACTATGCAAAATGTTGAACATATTTTTTTTCCCCGGTATCTCTAAAGTAACCACGACTTAATAAGATTTTCCGTGTGAACACCAGATAAACACCAGTACCAAAGTGACCCGGGCGAAGCCGGGTATATCAGCTAGTTCTTTATAAAGTGGAAATTGTGCCATATTGTGGTGCAAATTTACACCTCCTCTTAATAAAATGTTTTTATTTATTAAGAAATAAAAAGTCATACTTTGGTCATGACATACAAGACAATTCTCTGGAAACAACATTGATGCTTGGCACAGTCAGTGGGTCCAGAAGAAGAGGACGCCAAAAAACATGCTGGCTAGACACAATCAAGGTTGACATAAACATGACTGTGCAAATTCTGAAGGAAGCAGCCAAAGATAGGGAAGCACGGCATATACTCATCATCAATAGATTTGCTGTATTTTACTTCAATGGATTTCAGTTTAAAGGGCTATTTAGATAACAATTATCACTCAAAATTCATTAGAACGATCAAAAGTGAACAATGGTTTTGCTTTTAACCCCTTCACGACCACGTCCTGAAGAGTCAGGATATGTATGAAGACAGGTCGCAGGGCGACACCCACGGGCAATAGCTGCAATCGGCCATGCGGCCAATCATTTAACCCTTTAAATGACACTGTCAATTCTGATAGCGGCATTTAAATCCCCCGAACATCAGCAGTGAGATCAGGAGAGCCCTGCAGGTGTCATGGCAGCCAGGGGCCTTCTGAAGGGCCCCAGGGCTGCCTTAGCAGACTGCCTATCAAGCCATCCCCCGTGGGGTGGCTTGATAGACTGCCTGTTAAATGGCAGTTTGACGGAATGCTTTAGCATTACATCATACTGCAGGAGCAATCAAAGCATCGCATGTTGTAGTCCCCCAGGGGGGCTTAAAAAAAAAGTAAAAATAAGATCAATAAAGTTTTATTAGTTATAGAAAAAAAAAAAATTATAAAAGCTTAAATCACCTCCCTTTTGCAATATCTATAATTAAAAAAATCTAAATTATAAAATAAAAATACATATTTGGTATCGCCACGTCCGTAAAAGTCCAATCTATCAATGTAGCACATTATTTTCCCCTCAAGGTGAACGTCGTCCAAAAAAGGAAATAACGAACATCAGAAATGCACTTTTAGTTACCTTCTCTCCCAGAAAAAAATGCATTAAAAAGCGATCAAAAAGTCGTATGTATTCCAAATCAATACTAATGTAAACTACAGGACATCCCGCAAAAAATGACCCCCCCATACAACTACGTCGATGAAAAAATAAAAAAGTTATTGCGTGCAGAAGATGGTGGCAAAAAATAATTGAAAAAAATAAAATGTCTTTGAAGGAAAAAATAAATACACAAGTTTGGTATCATTGTAATCGCACTGACCCATAGATTAAAGATATCATGTCATTTATGTTGCAGTTTGTGCGCTGTAGAAACAGGACGCACTGAAAGTTAGCGGAATGTCGTTTTTTTTTTCATTTTACTCCACTCCACTAGAATTTTTAAAATGTTTTTCAGTACATTATATGGTACAGTAAAATCGCACCATTTAAAAATACAACTTGTCCTGCAAAAAACAAGCCCTCATACAGCGACGTCGATGGATAAATTAAGGAGTTACGATTTTTTTGAAGGGGGTAGGAAAAAACAAAAATGGAAAAAGAAAAAGGGGCTGCGTCATTAAGGGGTTAAAGACGGACATTTTAACCTAATGAAAATCATTGGAAAATGAACATAGCAGCAGGGTATATTCAGTTGTTAGATTATGGTTGTGTGGTGTTTGCATTAAACGATAAATGAGCAATAGTTTGTTTGAATAGCATGTGCATTTAATGAAGGGGGGAAGCTTCTTTGAGTGACACTTGGGAAATAGTGAACACAATATAATTATTTTGCAGCTGTCATTCAATAAGAAGCCTTATCAGGGAGCGACAAAAAAATAAACTTTAGTAAAGCAAAATTTGATTAGCTTAGAACTACTATCGGTAACATTAATTGGGTCAGCGTCCTCAAAAATAAAAGCACAGATGACAAATGGGAGAAGTTTAAAAACATCCTAATGACTTCACGTGAGTAGTTCATACCCTTTAAAAATAAAAACTACAAGTAAAAGGAAACCAATGTGTCTCGACAAGACTGTAGGGGGGGGGGCAATAAACAAAAAAAAGAAAGCATTTAAACTACTAAAACAAGAAGGCAACGAAGTAGTGTTAAAATCATACAGGGAAAAAAATATGAAAATAAGAAAAGATCAAAATTGCTAAGGAGGAGGCAGAAAGATTGATTGCCAAAGAGATCAAAAATAACCCTAAACTATTCTTCAATTATATAAACGGTAAAAGGATTTGCACTGAAAGCACTGTCCCTTTAACAAATAATGCAGGAGAAACCATAGAAGACGATGAGGGGGAAGGCAAATCTATTAAATAGTTTCTTTTCAACTGTATTCACGAATGAGAAAGAAATGTCACACGAGATGCAGGGCAATAAAATGAACCCCCCGCTAAATATTGCATGCCTAACACAGGAGGAAGTGCAAAACTGGTTAAAGAGGATTTAAAAAAAAAAAAAAATTGCCAGGCCCAGATAGAATGCACCCAAGGGTTCTAAGGAGCAGTGAGACCGTGGAACACTGCTTCTCTAATTCCCCGAATTAGCCCATTAGGGGGAAAAAAGTCCTTCCCGATTCCAAAATAGCAGAATACACTGCAATATTTTATTTGCTTTTGTAGCAGCTGACTGGCATTAATTGCTCCAGTTAAGTCTACAGTCCACGCAATGTCATACAAAGGGGCGGACTGTCTGGCAGCTCTCTATGTAGCGACGCACAACGGCCCTTCTCAACGATTCTATCAGCGCCGCTGCTATGTAACAATGAGAAGCGTCGATCTCCGTTACGTCACACATGAGGGCGTGACCTAGGTGACGTCACACATATGGGCGTCATTCCCCCTATCCTCCGGATTATATGTTTGTCAGCTCTTTCTGAAGATCAGATTGGTACATATAACGATCAGTTATACCTATTGGCTGCTATTATGTCTGTTCTTAGGGGGGATATTTAAAGAGTGCAGGTAAACCATCTACATAGAGATTAACAACTATGACAGTTCACTACAATGTGGTGATTGGTGGCTACCAGAACACTCCCCCAGTGTGGGAGGGGTTCCAGACACTATTTAACACAGGCAAGTTAGCTCCTGTCATTATGCCCCGTCCTACCATCCAGGCCGGAGGCTCTGCACCTTATACTATGTTTCTTTTGCTCCAATACTTGCTGTAATATACCCCTGCAGACCAAACATCTGGGGTCTCGGGTTGATGCAAGATCTACAGAGCAACTAATAAATTGGTTCTCTTAGTTCGTCTGAAAAAAGCTCTATATTGAGCACATTGGCTTTTAGGCTCAATACTCAGAGAATCCCTAACTGCATGCACCCTACCATCTTGGGGTGTATACAGCTCTGACCACAGCCATATTAGATCTCCTTACGCCATTTGTCCACAAACACTCTAGTGGTTACTTTGGGTAATGGAGTTTCGATATCGCAATTATATATACTCTCTTTGAGGCATCATTAGGAGCAGGAGTGGGTTTATGAATCAAGCTACAGGGCGGCTGACCTCAGCTCCAGCTTTAGTTCCCTACCCTGTAGGCAACGAATTCAGAGGCATCACCCCTCGTACACACTCTTGGCCCCATTAATCAAATGCCCCTCATTCGGGTCTGTTGACCATTTGGCTCATAGCTACTGGGTCGCTCCCCAATAGGGTTCAACACTGATTACTTTCACGGTTTAGACCAGCAGCTACACACATGCTGACTGTCTATACCGTTTATAGAGGACGAACGGGCTGGCTACTGAGATTAAGTTCATCAAAATAAGTCAAGCCCACATTATCAATGAACCAATCCATTTACCATAGTTCCTTCTACTTTTTGAAGTTATAAGAACTATACTCCTGATGAACTGCTGCTATCTAGCGGGGAAACGCGTTGAGTTAGAGTTAAAGAACACAATACCGTCTCAAAGAATAGAAGTCAAAGAAGTATCACATCATATGAATGAGCAAAAAACACAATATTGAACATTAGGCCTTTGATCGGCCCATAAACAGCTTTATTAAGTGTCATTGCTCTGAGGAGGAAACTTCATTACTATCATCACAGCAATCCATATTATAGAAATATATGCATTTTTCTACAAGCTATTATGCCTATCTCCAGAGCTCTAGGAATTAATAGAGCTCTGTGAGACACTACATATATAAATGCATTTTTGTTAGCCATTATGCCCAATATGGAGATGTGCATAATTTAGAAACATAGTGTTATGTACTACTTTACATCGCTGTGTCAATAATATTTACATAAATCGACATCTGGATTGACAGATTGTATTGGACGATCTGATACGACATCCTTTATACCTTCAATACACAAGCGGTGTGAAACCTTTGCGTGTATCGATTTCCCTATCCGGTGTGATTTCGGAAATTAACTTACTTTTGTTGCCCAATTAGGGTCTTGATTTTAGAATTCTTTAATAAAGTTTACATGTTTTAACTTAATCCTAACTGTGAAGTACAGTCCATTAGTACCCCTAGGTCTTTTTCGATATCACTTTTCCCTAGCAGTACCCCATATAGTCTGTATTGGTGACATCCGTTTCTTCGGTCCATGTGCATAACCTTATTTTTGTCAATATTGAACTTTATTTGCCATTTTTCTACCCAAGCCCTCAGCTTATCTAGGTCCATTTGTAGCCATACATTGTCATACATTGTTGTATTAATTACCTTGTATAATTTTGTATCGTCTGTAAATATTGATATTTTACTGTGCAGTCCCTCTATCAGGTCATTGATAAATATATTACTGGCCTGTAGTTACTAGGCTCCCTTCTTGACCCTTTTTTGTATATTGGAACTACATTGGCAATACGCCAATCCAGTGGTACAACCCCGGTCTCAATGGTGCCCCTAAATAAAAGAAATAGCGGTCTGTCTATTATGTCACTTAGTTCCCTTAGAACCCATGGGTGTATTTGTCAATTTTAATCTTTTTTAACTGGCTCTGCACTTTCTCCTGAGTTAGGCAGGTGATATTTTGTGTGTGTGTGTGGGGGGGGGGGGGGGGGGTGTCGTTTTATTCCCCTGCATCTTGTGTGACATTTCTTTTTCCTTCGTAAATACACTTGAGAAAAACTATTTAATAGATTCACCTTCCCCCCCATCATCTTTTATGATTTCTTCTGCATTATTTGTTAAAGGCCCAGTGCTCTCATTGCAAATCCTTTTACTGTTTATATAATTGAAATATAGTTTAGGGTTATTTTTGCTCTCTTTGGCAATCTGTCTTTTTGCCTCCTCCTTTGCAGTTTTTATGTAGGTTTTTTAGCACTTCTTCACTAGCTTCTTGTTTTAATAATTTAAATGCTTTCTTTCTTTTGCTTATTGCCCCCCTTAAAGTCTTGTTGATCCACATTGGTTTCCTTCTACTTGTAGTTCTTTTATTTTTAAAGGGTATGAACTGCTCACATGAGGTAATAAGGAAGTTTTTAAACTTCCACCATTTGTTGTCTGTGCTATTATTTTTGAGGATGCTGTCCCAATTAATGTTGCTGATAGTAGTTTCAAGCTGATCAAATTTTGCTTTACTAAAGTTTGGGTTTTTTTTCACTCCCTGATAAAGCTTCTAATTGAATGACAGCTGTAAATTAATTATATTGTGGTCACTATTTCCCAAGTGTCCCTCAACCTGCACCTCGTGATTTTGCCTGCTTTGTTAGTTAATATTAAGTCCAGGATGGCCCTCTCTCTAGTTGGCTCCTGTACAAGTTGGGTAAAGTAGTCATCTTAAATTGTTCTCATCCTTCTGAGATTCGCAGGTTTTTCCTCCCATATTATATCTAGATAATTAAAGTCTTCGATAAGAATTCCGTTATTGCGGTTTGACACCTCTTCTATTTGCCTTAATAATAAGTTTTCAGTTTCTTCTTTTATTTTTGGTGACGTAAAAAAAACGCCTATCAGGATTTTGTTATTTGTCCTTCCCTGTAGTTCTACCAACATTGATTCCCTGTGTTGATCTCCTACACATATATCTTCCCATTGCCTCAACATTAAGTAGGATTTAACATACAGACATACCCCTCCCCCTTTCTGTTTCCCACTTTTTTTTTAACAGATTGTAACCCTGTAAATTTGGTGTTATTCTTTGTATGCATTATGCTACTTATGGTCCTGTTAGCTGTTCTATCAGGTTTAACTGTACTAACTGCCCCCCACCCCCCCGCATGACCTCTTGGAAGACAGTGTACACACTCCAAGCTTCTAGCCATCTTCTCCCCAGCACAGCTGCACCCTCCCCATTGAGATGCAGCCTGTCCCTACTGTAGAGCTTGTAGCCAACAGCGAAGTCAGCCCAGTTCTCCAGGAACCCGAAGCCCTCCTTTTACACCAACTCTGGAGCCACTTGTTTACCTCCCTAAGATCCTGCTGCCTTTCTAGTATGGCCTTAGGTGCAGGTAGTATTTCCGAGAAAACTACCTTGGAGGTCCTCGCCTTAAGCTTAGATCCTAAGTCCCTGAAATCATTTTTGAGGGTCCTCCATTGTCTACTAACCTTGTCGTTGGTGGCAATGTGCACCATAACCGCTGGATCCTCCTCAACCTCCTCCAGTAATCTGTCAACCTGATCCGCGATGTGTCGAACTCGAGTGCCAGGAAGAATAAATTTACGGTAAATTTGTCCGTAAAAGTAAGGGCTCCTACCCACTTGCGTTTTTTTAACGCTGTGTTATGCTGGGTTTTTTTTTTTATGCAACTGTCAATGTGACTTTCTAATGTTAAAAACGCATTGCACAAAAATCACAAGGCACACACTTGTGATGCGTTTTTAACATTAGAAAGTCCTATTGACATTTGCGTTAAAAAAACGCAGCGTTCAAAAAAAAACGCAAGTGGGTAGGAGTCCTAAAAGAGATGTTTTGGATTTATCATTTGAACACTTAAACTCCTAATGGCCTGAATGAAATTTTAGAGAATTTTTATTCCCATCACATCCACTATATAATAATTATTATTCATTTCTCTATCTGATTCATTTTAAGTAGTGATAGATGTATATATATTTGCTGATATCTTAACTACTAAGCAGTTTATATGGATTTATATATATATTTATCTACACATATACATACATTATATATATATATATATATATATATATATATATACATACACACACACACATACACAAAAGGAGTTTCTATTGAGAACAATACAGCCGTTACAGGAGGTTGAATCCTTCTCGGTTGTTCAGCATTTCATATCCAGGGGTTAAGCTGCCAAATGGAGAGAGGATATCATGTGACCGTGTGAAATCATGTGACTATTCTTTTTGAGACCACACTTCCCCTTCACCGCTACACGTGGGTCTGAGTACATGCTATATGCTGCCTACGATTGACACGCAATGTAACAAAACATAGCGATGACGCGAGGTTTCACACGTAATCGGATGCAAGCATTGCTCCCAACGTCAGGAGATGCTTGGAACAGTCCGGTTAGTAAAGGAATTCAGGAAACCCTATATATTATACTAGCTGATATACCCGGCTTCGCCCGAGTTAATTTGGTACTGGTGTTTATCTGGTGTTCACACGGAAAATCTTATGAAGTCGTGGTTACTTTAGAGATACCGGAAAAACATACGTTCACCATTTTGCATAGTTCTCTGCGTTACCCAGGAAACACAACGGGGAGGTAACCATGCGACGTTTCCTTTATATAAAATAACATCAGGAAGTGAGAGACTTAGATTACGTACATAAAATTTGGACACTAATTCTTTTGCGCTTAGAATTGAATAATCGAGTTGGGACCCATTAACTTTTCATATTTATGACACAATCAATGCTTGTGCCAAATTTTATGTTTCTATGACATTGGGAAGTGAGAGATTTAGATTATGTACGTAAAATTTGGATGCTAATTCTTTTGCGCATAGAATTGAATAATCGAGTTGGGACCCATTAGCTTTTCCTATTTATTTTTTTTTTTTTTTTCAAATCAAAAATTTTTATTGTATTTTCAACAAGTAAGTAAACATCAACATGTTGTCAAGGAGCATATATCGAATACAAAAGGATCCATCCGGGACAACTTCATCAGTCAGACAATAGCCTGTATTATGTAGATCAAACTATCTTTGCTTGGCATAGTCTATCTACTGTAACAGACAGGGGGAAGACAGACATCAACTGACAGGTTGGGAAAGTGGGGAGAGGATATTGTGGGGGGGGGGGGGGTAAGGGGTAAGGAGGAGGGGAGGTCTCCCGAGGTCGACACCAATGCAGGTCTGAGGGAGCTAAGATCTGGCTCCAGGGGAGTCATCAACGTCACACGCACTTCTCTGCTCTTAGTTGTCTTAGGCGCGACCCATTTGCGCACTCCGACATAATTCTCTCCAAGGACCCCATATCTCTACGAATTTGTCATGTGAGCCCCTGGCCCACCCGGAAAGCTCCTCCAAGTTAGCTGTGAGGTCCATTCTGTCCCTCCACTGACTCACGAGGGGCGGGTCTTTCTGCAGCCATAGAAGAGGGATAAGTGCCTTAGCAGCGTCAATCGCATGGGCTAGTAGTTTTTGCTTAAGAGGATTAAAACAGTTCGAGGGCTTCCACAAAAATAGTATTTCCGGTGTAAGTGTAAAATTTGGGGCTATTTTTTGAAGCGACTCCATCACTCCCTGCCAGAAGGTGCTCAGTGCCGGGCAGCTCCACCACAAGTGTAGATAGGTACCCGTATCCCCCTCACATCTCCAGCAATTGCTGCAGGCCGAGAGTTTATGGTCGGTAAGCCACTGAGGGGTTCTATACCATCTGGCAAGGAGTTTGTAGTGGGCCTCTTGTGTGGTAATGCAAGAGGAGAGTCCATAGGCGAGTCCCAGGATTAAGTGTGTTTCGTGGGAAGTAAGCGTGATGTGTAGCTCTTTTTCCCAAGAGTATAGGAAAGATGGTTTAGTGTCAAGCAGGGGAGAGAGGAAGGCTCTGCGAATAAACGCAATTTTCCTGCAATGCTGACTATTTCTGCCTACCTCTCTCTCAAAAGTGGTTGGGGGTCTAGTGGAGGTATATGTCTTTGTGAATTTACCGATCACCCCTTCTATCTGTGCCTTCTGGAGGAACGTCAGGGCCTGGTCAGGCAGCAGGGACCCCACTATCTCTCTAGGACTGCGATGTCTCATATCCTGAAGCTCACCGAGGGACTTATTTCCAAATGATCTCCACAGTTTCCCAGAGCATGGATCCTGCGGCAATCCCAGAAGGGCCGGGAGAGAGCTTAGAGGGGTTAGTGGGGAAGGTGTAGGAGCCAGTGTCTCCCTTCGTAAGTCCCATGCCTCGCAAGGACCCCTCAACAAGGGGTTAAACTTTTTGTTTCTGTATATTGCCTCTCTGGTGAACCACAAGTCCTCCGCCGTAGAGGTCCCATACATCTCTGTGATCATATGATATAGAATTGGGTCTCCTCCAGGTAAGGTCAGTCTCTGCCAGTTACTAATGTGAGCTGCTATATAGTAGTCATGTAGATTAGGCATTCCAATTCCACCTTCCTCTCTTCTTTTCATTAGGAGGCTATAAGCCAGTCTAGGGCTTTTTTGCCTCCAGATAAATTTTATAAACCATGAGCGCAAGGTGTTAAAGAAACTTGAGGGAAGTTGAATCGGGAGGGATCTAATCTGATATAGGATTATGGGAAGGATGTAGGTTTTTATTAGATTCTTCCTCCCAAACCAAGAGACGTATGGGACGTCGTATTTTTGGAGTAGTGTTTTTATTTTAACTAGCAGTGGGGGGAAATTTGCGGTGTATAGGTCCTCAATTCTCCTGGTCAGTTTCACTCCCAGGAAGGATATTGACGAGTTGGACCAGGTGAACGGGGAGTCCCTCTTCAGGCGCTCACATCTAGCACTCGAGATCGAGACGTTCAGAACATTTGATTTGTTAAAATTAATTTTAAAATTAGAGAGTGCACCAAATTGTTCCAAGCATGCGGTCAGCTTGGGTAATCCCTCTTCGGGGTTTGTAATTAAAAATATAGCATCATCTGCAAATGCTGTCGTGTAGAGAGCCTTGTCTCCTACGTTTAACCCCCGAATCTCCTGGTCCATCCTAATACTCTGCAGCAGAGGTTCCAAGGCCAATATAAACAGGGTGGGTGACAGTGGACATCCCTGTCGCGTGCCGTTACTTATCTCAAAGGGGGGGGAAAGGATGTTGTTAATTTTTAACCTGGCGTGGGGCTTTGCGTATAGAGAAAATATGGCCTCGACAAAGGGGGGAGGGAAGTTAAAGTGCAGCAGGACAGATCTCATGTACTCCCAGTCAACTCTGTCGAAAGCCTTTTCGGCATCGGTGCTTACCAGAGCGAGTGGGATACTTTTGGCGTTAGCGTAGTGTATTGCATGGAGAATACGCATGCAGTTATCCCTTCCCTCCCTGCCTCTCACAAAGCCCGCCTGCTCCCTGTCTACCAGAAGCGGAATGTAGTTCTCCATGCGTTTGGCGAGAAGCTTCGCCCACAACTTTACGTCCAGGTTTATTAGCGAGATGGGCCTATAACTACCACACATCTCAGGGTCTTTGCCCTCTTTGTGAATCAGTGTGATATGGGCCTCTTGGGCCTGTTTAGGGAGAGGCTCGCCCCTCAAGAGGGAATTGAACAATTCCGTAAGGCGCGGTATCAGGACGGGGCGGAGGGATTTATAATAAACCAGGGGAAGGCCATCCGGGCCAGGGCTCTTTCCAGGGGGGGAGGCGTCAAGAGCGTTACCCACTTCCTCCTCCGTCACCGGAGCTAGAAGTGTGTTAGAAGTTTCGGTCTCCAGTTGAGGAAGGTGGAGCTTATTTAGAAAGTCTGTTATCCGGTCTTTGGCCTTTGTGGACTCCCCAGACTCCCTCAGGGGTCGCAGATTGTAGAGTTGTGAATAGAATGATTGGAATTCCGTTGCAATGGCAGCGGAGGAGGTAACCTTCGATCCTGCTGGAGTCTTGATGGCATCTATTTGGTTTTTAATGCGGGCTTTTTTTAGCAATGATGACATGTATCTACTGCCCCTATTACCTTGGACGAACACTATATGTTTTAAGTGGAGGCATTTTTTGTCGAATCTGGACTTTAAACACAGGTTTAAATCTTTTCTAAGGGAAGACAATTTGTTTAGGTTCTCCTTGCAGAGTTTAAGTTTAGTGGAATATTCTAGTTTGGCAATTTGCCTTAATAAGTCATCTATTTCTCTCTGTTGTCTTTTCTTTTTCTTAGTTCCCAGGGCTATAAGCAAGCCTCTAATGAACGCTTTGTGTGTTTCCCACACCAGGGGCGCTGACTGATCACCTCCTGAGTTTAACCTAAAGAATTCCTCTAATTGCTCTGCTAGCATTGCCCTGTCTTCCCTAGAGTCCAACAGGGCCGGATTCAAGCGCCATCTCCATTCCCTGGGGGTATTGGAGAGCATTTTTAGGTCCACATGGAGTGGTGCGTGGTCAGAGATAGTGGTAGCATCGATGCTTGAGGTCACCAGAGAGGAAATAAGCTCCGAGGCTAGCAAGACATAATCCAGCCTCTGAAATGAGGCATGGACTTGAGAGAAGTAGGTATAGTCCTTAGTGGTGGGGAAACACTGGCGCCAGGCATCCACCAGCCCCATCTCAGAGAGGGCACGGTGTAATCTCCTCAGCTTAGCTTGTGAGATATGAGAGCGTCCCGTCGACGAATCCAATAGGGGATTCAACGTTAAATTTAGATCGCCCCCAAGAACAATGGGACCCACCGCAAATTCCCTGAGGACTTCTAACTGCGCCACCAACCAGGGGACCTGACCGGAGTTCGGTGAGTAAAAGTTGGCCAGGGTGATCTTGAAGTTATTAATATGGCCTCTAAGAATAATAACCCTGCCCTCCTCGTCTGTATATTGCGCTTCACTAATGAAGGGGACAGAGCTATGGAAAAGAATAGAGACTCCCTTGGATGCAGAGGAGGGGTGTGAGTTGTGGAAGCCCAACGAAAACTGTCTGCCCGGCAGGGCTAAGCACTTACCCCTCTTGTAGTGCGTTTCCTGGAGAAAGACGATTTTTGAGCCATATTTTCGAAGAAGTCGTGCTACATTGTGTCTCTTGAAAGGGGAATTTATCCCTCTCACGTTAAAAGAGGAGATGCGGAGGCGTTCGTCCGCGTCAGGTCGGTGAGGTGAAGGCATATCGTGCTGTGGCGGGAACCTACGGGAAGGAAAGCTGACACGTAAAAAGTCTTATAAGCGTTATTCAAGGACTTTTCGAGGGCGCGGAGAGGAAGGCGGGTTGGGAGAGACGTTCAGGAAGACGGGAAAGACGTAAGGAAAGGATAACACAAACTTTAAATGATATGTTAAGATAACAACAAGACTAGTTAGTCCTAAGACAGTCAGTGGGGGTGGTGTGCAAGACGGAACACCCTCCAGGGGTGGGATACTGGTATCAAATTGCACCAGGCAGAGATTCCGTGTTGCACCAAACCTGCCCTGACAGACGCCCTAGAAGGACTAGAAAAATGTACCGGTGTAACAATATAATAGAGTAAAGTAGCACTTTTGAAGAGTTTGGGTAGAAGGTCCCCTGAGGCCACCCCGGGACACGTAGGGCCAGCAAGGCAACAAAAAGTCCAACATAAAGTCTAATATAAAGTCCAACATGGCCGACAAGGAGTCTCCCGCAAACCTGGGAGGCTTTGTGGTGGGAGATTTCGGGCAGGGTCCAGAACCCGCCTCCGTCCCATAACGTTTCCAACGAAGTCGAATCCCTAAAAGGTGGTAAAGCCCCCGGGACTCTTCAGGGGGTTTTGCAGGTGGTCAGACCGCCCGTAAAGTTGTGGGCTAAAGTTCAGCCCCCTGCTGGTGTGTTGTCGCGGCTTTTCTTTTTTTTATTCCTGGGGGATTTTGTCGGGCCGACAGGGTTCCAGGAAGCCGGGGACGAGAGCTTAGGCAGGTCGGGTAGCTCCGGTAGCGACAGCCAACTCGGGAGATCTAACGGCTCCATCTCCAGAAGCTGCCAGCACGTCGGCAGATCCCCTGGGTCTCTGATGTTGATTCTGCGACCTTTGTAGGAAAAGCTCAGCCCGAACGGAAATAACCATGCGTACTTAATGCTTTTTCCCCTGAGCACCTCCAGGAGTGGTCTGAGCAGGCGACGCTTAGCCAAAGTGGTAGGGGCGAGGTCCTGAAAAATCTGCAGAGGGGCCTCTGAATACTTTAAGTTTTTCTGGTTCCTGGCGGCCCTTAAAATAGCAAATGCGTCCTGAAAGGACAGGACCTTGCATATTAAGTCCCTTGGTGATTCAGTGCTCGCAGGGAGGGGTCTGAGGGCTCTGTGGATCCTTTCGATCGTAATATGGGCGGATCTTTCTGCCCCGAGCAAGGTGGAAAAAATTTCTGTAGCCACTTTTGGGAGGCAATCCGTGGCCCACGATTCCGGTAGCCCTTTGATGCGAATATTGCATCGCCTGTTTCTATTTTCTAAGTCCTCCTGCATCAGGAGGACTCTATTAAGATGGTCATGGTGTAGCTGTATTAGTTGTGCCATTTCCGTGGCATGGCTGATTATGGAGGATGTGGAGGTTTCAAGGTCCTCTACCCGCTTCCCCAGGTGCCTTAAGTCCTCTTTAATCTCCCCCAACTCGGACATAATGGGATGAAGGGCATTCGTTAGGAGCTCCTTCATAAAGCCTCTTGAGACTGTCTCTCCGTCCTCCCCCTCAGAGATGGCCCCCTCGTCCCCCTCCTTACTGAGAGCTGCAGCGGCGGTCTGAGCCGGCGCCATCTTGCCTGGGAACAGCGGCGAGCGGGGACTTCTCTCCTTCAGGAACCGCTGCATGTCGGCTTGTCCTCTGCTCACCCGCGGGGTCCCGGAGTGCTCCGCAGCCCTTTCCCTCCCGACTCTTCTCATAACGGTGCTTTAGGTAGCCGCTGTATCCTTCTGCTGGGGTCTTGCCGACGGAGCTCTGCTCTCACGCGGCCATACAACACAGCGGTCAGGCTCCGCCAGCTTTTCCTATTTATGACATAATCAATGCTCATGCCAAATTACACGTTTATATGACACCGGAAAGTGAGAAAATTAGATTCCGTACGTAAAATTTGGACACTAGTTCTTTTGCGCATAGAATTGAATAATCGAGTTGAGACCCATTAGCTTTTCCTATTTATGACATAATCAATGCTCGTGCCAAATTTCACGTTTCTGTGACACCGGAAAGTGAAAAAATTACATTCCGCACGTAAAATTTCAACGCAAATTTTTTTTGTGCTAGAATTGAATAATCGAGTTGGGACCTATGAACGTTTCCTATTTATGACATAATCAATGCTCATGCCAAATTACACGTTTATATGACACCGGAAAGTGAGAAAATTAGATTCCGTACGTAAAATTTGGACGCTAATTCTTTTGTGCATATAATTGAATAATCGAGTTAGGACCCATTAACTTTTCATATTTATGACATAATCAATGTTCCTGCCAAATTTCATGTTTCTATGACATTGGGAAGTGAGAGATTTAGATTATGTACGTTAAATTTGGACGCTAATTCTTTTGCGCATAGAATTGAATAATCGAGTTAGGACCCATTAAGTTTTCCTATTTATGACATAATCAATGCTCGTGCCAAATTTCACGTTTCTATGACACCGGAAAGTGAAAAAAATTACATTCCGCAAGTAAAATTTCGACGCCAATTCTTTTGCGCTACAATTGAATAATCGAGTTGGGACCTATGAACTTTTCCTATTTATGACATAATCAATGCTCATGCCAAATTACACGTTTCTAGGACACCGGAAAGTGAGAAAATTAGATTCCGTACGTACAATTTGGACGCTAATTCTTTTGCACATAGAATTGAATAATCAAGTTGGGACCCATTAGCTTTTCCTATTTATGACATATTCAATGTGCGTGCCAAATTTTAAGTTTCTATGACATTGGGAAGTGAGAAATTTAGATTATGTACGTTAAATTTCGATGCCAATTCTTTTGCGCTAGAATTGAATAATCGAGTTAGGACCCAATTACTTTTCCTATTTTGGAGATAATCTATGCTTGCGCCAAAATTCATGTTTCTACGACATTGGGAAGTTGGAGAACTTTTGGCGAGTCAGTCAGTCAGTGAGTGAGTGAGTGAGTGAGTGAGTGAGTGAGTGAGGGCTTTCGTCTTTATATATATAGAAAAGGCTCTCATTTACCGTATACTGCCAGCTTGAAAAAGGGGTTTCTAACCCTGAAATACATAGCATCATCAGATCCCTCTACCTGCAAGAACAACTCCTTTAAAGGGGCAGGCAATTTTCTAATATCTGTAAGGCAGTTCTGAAAAGCATTTTCCCTATTTATAAACACCTTTTCTCCAGTCAACAAGCAACCAAGTCTATAAAATGCCCAACATGTCCATGACTGTTTTCAGCTAGTACCACATTGGTACTGCCACCCTGGGCTCCCCCTGACGTTTTAAAGCCTGCTACCTGCATGATGAGAGGATGCAGCTATATACCCACCTTAGTCAGTATGTGGCCGTTTTCTGTGTTTGCTTTTATGTTTTTATATTTCCCCTTCTGTGATGTATTTATAGTAGTATAGGGACTCACTACAGGCAAGGAACCTTGACGCGGTTAGTGGGCTGATGTATCTTGGCCAAAATCCAACTAATGACTTGAATTTATTACTTATTATTCACATGCAGTGTGGCTTTAAAACACCAGGGGGAGCCCAGGGTGGCAGTACCAATGAGGTTCATTGTTTGAAATGCAGGGCAACCCGCCAAACTATTATGGGGTCATTAATAGGTTGCTGGTCTGCATGGTGCACTACATGTATCAGAAGGTCTGCCACTTTGTATCCACTCTGTAGGATTATACACCAAGCAACTACCCCCCTCTATATTAAGAGGCTGTGAGCGGCTGTTTAATCGGTGTCCCTCAAAAGGTCTAGTTCGCTCCCTCATTTGGTAGTCTGCTACCTGCATGATGAGAGGATGCAGCTATATGCCCTCTATCGTAAGTATATGGCCATTTACTGTGATTGTTTTTATGTTTTTATATTTCTCCTTCTGTGACGTATTATTTAAAATTGGTTTAGATATTGTTAGCATCATCAATTCAAAATTCTCATGTCTAATGGTATGTATTTTATTTTCAGATTTCATGCTTCCGGCTAAATCATCATTTTGTTAGGTGCAGAGGCTTTTTTTCCACAATATAACAAAATGAAAATAGTTTTTGAGAGTTATATGCTAAAAGTCATCGTTTGCAACCACAGGCTTTCAAATTACAAAAAAAAAAAATTGAAAAATGTCAATCCTAGTACACAGTGATCAAGATTACTGTATCTGCCAAAGGAAGACTGATTTGATGACGGCATTTGCTCTGATTGGGTAAATAAATTTCATTTCTAATACACCCACCCCAGCTTCCCTGCCATTAGCCATTAGCATACAAAAAATATGCTTTTGTGTATATGTTCTTATGACACTGAGGTTATGATTTTAATAGATTGACTTATGTTTTAACTTGGCCCTTTTAGTGATTCTGTTTTTTTCCATTGGTCCAGTATTCATTTGAGGCCATATATATATATATATATATATATATATATATATATATATATATATATATATATTTTATTTAATAAAGTTAAGAAAGACTGGCAAGAAGGAGTAGGAGATTTAATGGTCCTATACTTCCTCTAAAAAAAAGAAAAATGGCACCAAATAGTATAAAACAATAAAACTGATATTCTCCTCTTAAATCCCCACTTATCCACTACAGAAGCTTCATCGGTCTTCCTTCACAAGAGAACAGCATGTGACCACTGGAGCCAATTAGCGGGCATATGCCATGGTCCTAGCATCATGGTTCCCATTGTTGAGTGGTTATGCCAGGATTACAGCACTTGACCGCTAAGACCACTGATTTGCTACAGCAGTCATGAGCTTTCCACTTATAAACAGACCAGGATGGTCACTGGAGCTTCTGGAGTTGATCAGTAGGGAATTGGAGTATTATGACACTTGAAAGATGAGAATCAGAAAACAAAATGAAAATTGTATGTGTCCTCAAAAGGTTAATATTAGAGATGAGCGAGCACCAAAATGCTCGGGTGCTCGTTACTCGAGCTGAACTTTTCGCAATGCTCGAGGGTTTGTTTCAAGTAACGAACCCCATTGAAGTCAATGGGCTACTCGAGCATTTTTGTATATCGCCGATGCTCGCTAAGGTTTTCATTGGTGAAAATCTGGGAAATTCAATAAAGTGATGGGAACGACACAGCAACGGATAGGGCAGGCGAGGGGCTACATGTTGGGCTGCATCTCAAGTTCCCAGGTCCCACTATTAAGCCACAATAGCGGCAAGAGTGCCCCCCCCCCCCTCCCAACAATTTTTACTTCTGAAAAACCCTCATTAGCAAGGCATACCTTAGCTAAGCACCACACTACCTCCAACAAAGCACAATCACTGCCTGCATGACACTCCGCTGCCACTTCTCCTGGGTTACATGCTGCCCCCCCCCCCCCTGCACGACCCAGTGTCCACAGCGCACACCAAAGTGTCCCTGCGCAGCCTTCAGCTGCTTTCATGCCACACGCTGGCCTCATAGCCACACCACCCTCATGTCTATTTATAAGTGCGTCTGCCATGAGGAGGAACCGTAGGCACACACTGCAGAGGGTTGGCAGGGCCAGGCAGCGACCCTCTTTAAAAGTGGCGGTGCGATATCCCACAATGCTGTACAGAAGCAATGAGAAATCCAATCCTGTGCCACCTCCATCAGGAGCTGCACACGTGGGCATAGCAATGGGGAACCCATGTGCCACACACTATTCATTCTGTCAAGGTGTCTGCATGCCCCAGTCAGACCGGGGTTTTTAATTCATAGACACAGGCAGGTACAAATCCCCAATGTGAAGTCCCTGTGGACCCACAGCATGGGTGGCTCCCTGGAACCCACCGGCGGTACATAAATATATCCCATTGCAGTACCCAACACAGCTGAGGTAACGTCAGGTTTAATGCAGGTGGGCTTCGGCCCACACTGTATGCCCCAGTCAGAGTGGGGTTCTTTATAAGTAGACACATGCAGTTACAACTCCGTGTGGACCGACAGCATAGGTGGGTCCCAGGAAGCCACCGGCGGTACATAAATATATCCCATTGCAGTGCCCTGGACAGCAAAGCTAACTTCAGATTACATGCAGGTGAGCTTCGGCCCACACTGCATGCCTCAACCTGACCAGGGTTTTTAATACATAGACACTGGCAGGTACAAATCCCTAATGTGAAGTCCCTGTGGACCCACAGCATGGGTGGCTCCCTGGAACCCACCGGCGGTACATAAATAAATCCCATTGCAGTGCCCTGCTCAGCAGAGCTAACGTCACATACAATACAGGTGTGCTTTGGCCCACAGTACATGCCCCAGTCAGACTAGTAATATGTACCTTAACAGTAACCGCGTTGGTGGGAATGTTGTGGCGACTGCGGACCTAGTAGCGCGGTTTTATTTAGTTGGTTTTCGGAATGTGGCCAGGATTAAGTGGGCCGTGGCGGGGGGATGGTGGGGGGGCCCGTTCGGCGTGATTACGTGAGGTTTCAGGAGGAGGAGCAGGAGGAGGAGGATGAATATAATACACAGATTGATGAAGCAAAAAGGTCCCCGTTTTGGATGGTGATAGAGAACGATGCTTCCATCCGCGGGTGCAGCCTACATATTGTTTAGGGACCGCTGCTGTCCGCTGGTGGAGAAGAGAAGTCTGGGGAAATCCAGGCTTTGTTCATCTTTATGAGTGTAAGCCTGTTGGCACTGTCAGTTGGCAGGCGGGTACGCTTATCCGTGATGATTCCCCCAGCCGCACTAAACACCCTCTCTGACAAGACGCTAGCAGCAGGACAAGCAAGCATCTCCAGGGCATACAGCGCGAGTTCAGGCCACGTGTCCAGCTTCGACACCTAGTAGTTGTAGGGAGCAGAGGCGTCACGGAGGACGGTCGTGCGATCGGCTACGTACTCCCTCACCATCCTTTTACAGTGCTCCCGCCGACTCAGCCTTGACTGGGGACCGGTGACACAGTCTTGCTGGGGAGCCATAAAGCTGTCAAAGGCCTTGGAGAGTGTTCCCCTGCCTGCGCTGTACATGCTGCCTGATCTCCGCGCCTCCCCTGCTACCTGGCCCTCGGAACTGCGCCTTCTGCCACTAGTGCTGTCGGATGGGAACTTTACCATCAGTTTGTCCGCCAGGGTCCTGTGGTATAGCATCACTCTCAAACCCCTTTCCTCTTAGGGTATGAGAGTGGAAAGGTTCTCCTTATACCGTGGGTCGAGCAGTGTGTACACCCAGTAATCCATAGTGGCCACAATGCGTGTAACGCGAGGGTCACGAGAAAGGCATCCTAACATGAAGTCCGCCATATGTGCCAGGGTACCTGTACGCAACACATGGCTGTCCTTACTAGGAAGATCACTTTCAGGATCCTCCTCCTCCTCCTCAGGCCATACACGCTGAAAGGATGACAGGCAAGCAGCATGGGTACCCTCAGCAGTGGGCCAAGCTGCTGTCTCTTCCCCCTCCTCCTCATGCTCCTCCCCCTCCTCCTCCTCAACGCGCTGAGATATAGACAGGAGGGTGCTCAGACTATCCAGCGACATACTGTCTTTCCACGCCTCCGTTTCCGAGCGCAAAGCGTCTGCCTTTATGCTTTGCAGGGAACTTCTCAAGAGGCATAACAGAGGAATGGTGACGCTAATGATTGCAGCATCGCCACTCACCATCTGGGTAGACTCCTCAAAGTTGCCAAGTTCCTGGCAGATGTCTGCCAACCAGGCCCACTCTTCTGTAAAGAATTGAGGAGGCTGACCCCCACTACGCCGCCCATGTTGGAGTTGGTATTCCACTATAGCTCTACGCTGCTCATAGAGCCCGGCCAACATGTGGAGCATAGAGTTCCACCGTGTGGGCACGTCGCACAGCAGTCGGTGCACTGGCAGATTAAACCGATGTTGCAGGGTCCGCAGGGTGGCAGCGTCCGTCTTGGACTTGCGGAAATGTGCGCTGAGCTGGCGCACCTTTCCGAGCAGGTCTGACAAGCGTGGGTAGCTTTTCAGAAAGCGCTGAACCACCAAATTAAAGACGTGGGCCAGGCATGGCACGTGCGTGAGGCTGCCGAGCTGCAGAACCGCCACCAGGTTACGGCCGTTGTCACACACGACCATGCCCGGTTGGAGGCTCAGCAGCGAAAGCCAGCGGTCGGTCTGCTCTGTCAGACCCTGCAGCAGTTTGTGGGCCGTGTGCCTCTTCTCTCCTAAGCTGAGTAGTTTCAGCACGGCCTGCTGACGCTTGCCCACCGCTGTGCTGCCACGCTGCGCGACACCGACTGCTGGCGACGTGTTGCTGCTGACACATCTTGATTGCGAGACAGAGGTTGCGTAGGAGGAGGAGGAGGGTGGTTTAGTGGAGGAAGCATACACCGCCGCAGATACCAGCACCGAGCTAGGGCCCGCAATTCTGGGGGTGGGTAGGACGTGAGCGGTCCCAGGCTCTGACTTGGTCCCAGCCTCCACTAAATTCACCCAATGTGCCGTCAGGGAGATATAGTGGCCCTGCTCGCCTGTGCTTGTCCACATATCCGTTGTTAAGTGGACCTTGCCAGTAACCGCGTTGGTGAGGGCGCGTACAATGTTGCGGGAGACGTGGTCATGCAGGGCTGGAACGGCACATCGGGAAAAGTAGTGGCGACTGGGAACCGAGTAGCGCGGGGCCGCCGCCATCATGTTTTTGAAAGCCTCCGTTTCCACAAGCCTATACGGCAGCATCTCCAGGCTGATCAATTTGGCTATGTGCACGTTTAACGCTTGAGCGTGTGAGTGCGTGGCGGCGTACTTGCGCTCAAACAGTTGCGCTAGCGACGGCTGGACGCTGCGCTGAGAGACATTGCTGGATGGGGCCGAGGACAGCGGAGGTGAGCGTGTGGGTGCAGGCCGGGAGACGGTCGTGCCTGTGTCCTGAGAGGGGGGTTGGATCTCAGTGGCAGGCTGGGGCACAGGGGGAGAGGCAGTGGTGCAAACAGGAGGCGGTGAACGGCCTTCGTCCCACCTTGTGGGGTGCTTGGCCATGTTATGCCTGCGCATGCTGGTGGTGGTGAGGCTGGTGGTGGTGGCTCCCCGGTTGATCTTGGCATGACAAACCTTGCACACCACAGTTCGTCGGTCGTCTGCACTCTCAGTGAAAAACTGCCACACCTTTGAGCACCTCGGCCTCTGCAGGGTGGCATGGCGCGAGGGGGCGCTTTGGGAAACAGTTGGTGGATTATTCGGTCTGGCCCTGCCTCTACCCTTGGCCACCGCACTGCCTCTTCCAACCTGCCCTGCTGCTGCACTTGCCTCCCCCTCTGAAGACCTGTCCTCAGTAGGCTTAGCAAACCAGGTGGGGTCAGTCACCTCATCGTCCAGCTCCTCTTCCTCCGAATCCTCTGTGCGCTCCTCCCTCGGACTTACTGAAATTACTACTACCTGACTGATAGACAACTGTGTCTCATAGTCATCGTCCTCCTCACCCACTGAAATCTCTTGAGACAGCTGCCGGAAGTCCCCAGCCTCATCCCCCGGACCCCGGGAACTTTCCAAAGGCTGGGCATCGGTCACGACAAACTCCTCCTGTGGGAGAGGAACCATTGCTGCCCATTCTCCCGAGAACAGTTTCTGGGAGTCTGCCTGCTCCTCATAATGTGTCATTTTAATGGAGTGAGGAGACTGGGAGGAAGCAGGAGCAGCAGCCAGAGGATTCAGAATTGCAGCTGTGGACGGCGTAGAACTCTGGGTGGTCGATAGATTGCTGGATGCACTTTCTGCCATCCACGACAGGACCTGCTCACACTGCTCATTTTCTAATAAAGGTCTACCGCGTGGACCCATTAATTGTGAGATGAATCTAGGGACCCCTGAAACTTGCCTCTCTCCTAATCCCGCAGCAGTCGGCTGCGATACACCTGGACCAAGGGCTCGGCCTGTGCCCACACCCTGACTTGGGCCTCCGCGTCCTCGCCCCGTCCACGTCCTCTAGGCCTACCCCTACCCCTCAGCATGGTGTATTACGAGATTAGCAGAAACAGAACGCTGTAATTAAAGATGCCACTTATTGGCCTGTGGTTGGAGGCTGACTTTGCATACGTAACGCACTGCAGAGGCAGGCAACAATTATGCGCAAGGCTGGGTATTAATTCACCAACTACTACACCCAGCAGACACACTGTAATGGAAGGCACTGACAGGCAGGCCAAATCTTGTATATTTTTTAACTTGGTGGGAACAACCGCACTGCCTGTGATATGCACTGTATTTCGATTGCCCTGTTGGAGGCTGACTTCGCGTACGTAACGCACTGCAGAGGCAGGCAACAATTATGTGCAAGGCTGGGTATTAATTCACCAACTACTACACCCAGCAGACACACTGTAAACGGAAGGCACTGACAGGCAGGCCTAATATTGTATTTTTTGGAAGTTTTTTGGAAAAAGCCAAAAAAAGTGGTAGGCCTTAAGTATTTTGCTTCTATTTTTTTAAATGGTGAGCTAAAACACCAGACAGACCCTGCATGCAGCGTATATTATGTATACTGTTTCCCTCTGGCGCTATGACGGCGGTGATGTAATGGGCACAGCAGAGCCAGGAAACAATTATGCGCAAGCCTGCTGTAACGCTTAGCTGCATATTAATTATGACTACTACCCCCAGCAGACACGCAGTACACTGAAGACGGTCACAGGCAGCCCAAATATAGTATTTTCCCCCTCAATTTTTTGGAAAAAGCCCACTGCTTATATAGCCTGTATTCCTCTTTCCCTGCCTCACCAGTACTGCCCATATACTCTGTAAAATGACTGCAGACTGAGGACGCTATGGTCTGCACGCCCGATATACAAAAATAAAAAAATGTGTGCAACACTGCTAAAAGCAGCCTCAACAGTACTGCACACGGTCAGATGTGGCCCTAAGAAGGACCGTTGGGGTTCTTCAAGACGAATATAACACCTAACACTCTCCCTATAGCAGCTAAAGCAAGACAGCACTTTCCCTGATCTATGTCAGAACGCGGGCGGGGCAGATTTTAATACTCGGGTGTCACCTGATCTCCCCAGCCACTCACTGCAGGGGGTTGGTATAGGGCTGGAACGTCACAGGAGGAAGTTGTAATGCCTTCCATGTCTTTCTATTGGCCAGAAAAGCGCGCAAATGTCTCAGAGATGAAAGTGACTCAAACATCGCGTGGTGCTCGTCTCGAGTAACGAGCATTTCGAACACCCTAATACTCGAACGAGCATGAAGCTCGGATGAGTACGCTCGCTTATCTTTAGTTAATATGTAATGAAAGATTTACAGGCATATTTTGTTTGCAGAATATTTTCAGTCACCTAGAAGAGTTTATTTTTAAACTCTGTGAATATAAACCAAACTGCAGGAAACTTGAACAATGTTCTCTGTGGTTTTAAATATAGAAGAAGTATGTGTCCAAAACCTGAAAAAATATGTGTATATTCAAATACAAGTCTTCTGAAAACACTGTCTGGCTTCTTCCAATCTGTCAACACCTTTCCAAAGTAGTCTTAATTCCCAAATGTATATCAGCCTAATCACACTAGCGTACACAGAACACCAAGTACCTTTGGTCTTCATATCTTCTGAAGTACCCTAAGTGTTTTACACTACATATAGGTTACAGGTAGGTAGGTTACAGGTAGGTTATAGGTTACAGGTTACAGGTAGGTAGGAAATATTAGGGGTTGATCCAGGGAACAGTCTGACTGCCATTAGGGAGTCGGGAAGGAATTTTTTTCCCCAAAAGGGCTATTTGGCTTCTGCTCTTGGTTTTTTTTTTGCCTTCCTCTGGATCAACACAGGAGGATAGACAGGCTGGACTAGATGGACATTGTCTTCATTCAGCCTAACAAATAA
Organism: Eleutherodactylus coqui; assembly: GCF_035609145.1. Taxonomy (NCBI): domain Eukaryota; kingdom Metazoa; phylum Chordata; class Amphibia; order Anura; family Eleutherodactylidae; genus Eleutherodactylus; species Eleutherodactylus coqui. The sequence continues at coordinate 70,536,221 of NC_089847.1, forward strand.
AAAAATAAAAAAAATAAGGAAGATGTAACAAGACCTCTGCAGTGCCTACTGGACCCTTTATCCAGGTTTTACAACAATAATTGGTTATTGAAAAACAAGACAGAATCTGTACACAGACAGCTGTTTTGGGGTTTCTGGATTGACTAGTGAGAGCCCTATGACATGAGTTGGGAGAGGTATCATCACTACTTAAGGAGAGCATGTAGAAGGTGAGTAAGAAGACTTAGGTTGGGTTCACACAGGGCGGATTTGCTGCGGTTTTGCCGCAGAAGAATTGCTTCTGCGGCAAAACTGCTTCAAAGGTTAATTTTGGCTTGCGGATTTTCTTGCGGAAAAATCTGCAAGCGTTTTTTTCCGCAGCGTTTTTATGATGCAGATTTGGCTGCGTCCATAGAGCTCTATGGACAAAAACGTGCTGTGGAAAAGACAGAAGAATGGACATGCTGCGTCCTGAAAAACCACGCCACAGTTGCATTTCCGCACAGCGGTTGTGCGGAAAAAATCCGTACTGTGAGAACAGCTTTTTGCCAAAACACATTTGTGCTGCATTGCACTGCAAACGCAGCAGTTTAGCCGCAGTGCGGATATGCAACGGCAAACCGCGGCAAAACCGCAGCAAATCCACCCTGTATGAACCCAGCCTTATAAGGCCATGCATGCTGTTCTGGGAAAAATATGCAAATAAGGAAGATGGCAACATTCCTGCAAACCATTCTTTGTTGCTGCAGAGGTATTGTTCCATCTTCCTTGCCTGCATAAGGGGTAAGAATTGCCTTATACGTCTCTTCACTCACCTTCTAGGTGCTCTCCTTAAAGGGGTTGTCCCGCGATAGCAAGTGGGTTTATACACTTCTGTATGGCCATATTAATGCACTTTGTAATATACATCGTGCATTAAATATGAGCCATACAGAAGTTATTCACTTACCTGCTCGGTTGCTGGCGTCCCCGTCTCCATGGTGCCGTCTAATTTCTGCGTATAATCTCCCGATTAGACGCGCTTGCGCAGAAGGGTCTTCTCCCATCTCTTTGGTCTCTGCACGAGCGGTGTTCTGGCCCCGCCCCCTTCTATGCGTCATCGCGTAGCTCCGCCCGGTCATGTGGAGGCTGAAATCGGCAATGGACCGCACAAAGCCCACGGTGCACCATGGGAGAACACCCGCGGTGCATTGTGGGTGAAGATTCCGGCGGCCATCTTGGTGAAGGAAGAAGAAGGAAGAAGGAAGACGTCGCAGAGCGGGGATTCGGGTAAGTAATAATTTTTTTTTTTTTTATCACGTCCCTTGTGTTTGTCCCGCGCTGAACGGGGGGTCTATGGAAAAAAAAAAAAGCCGTTTCGGCGCGGGACAACCCCTTTAAAGGGGTTGTCCCGCGCCGAAACGGGTTGTTTTTTTTTTCAATAGCCCCCCCGTTCGGCGCGAGACAAACCCGATGCAGGGGTTAAAAATAAAAACCGGACAGTGCTTACCTGAATCCCCGCGCTCCGGTGACTTCTTACTTACCTGGTGAAGATGGCCGCCAGGATCTTCTCCCTCGGTGGACCGCAGCTCTTCTGTGCGGTCCATTGCCGATTCCAGCCTCCTGATTGGCTGGAATCGGCACGTGACGGGGCGGAGCTACGAGGAGCCGCTCTCCGGCACGAGCGGCCCCATTGAGAAAAGAAGAAGACCGGACTGCGCAAGCGCGTCTAATCGGGCGATTAGACGCTGAAAATTTGACGGCACCATGGAGACGAGGACGCTAGCAACGGAACAGGTAAGTGAATAACTTCTGTTTGGCTCATATTTAATGCACAATGTACATTACAAAGTGCATTAACATGGCCATACAGAAGTGTATAACCCCACTTGCTTTCGCGGGACAACCCCTTTAAGGAGTGATGATGCAGGTGCAGGGCTCGAACCCAGAACCTCCTGCATTGCAGTTGGCAGCATTCTCCACTGAGCCATCCAGGACTTGGATAGTTTCTCTGCTAAACACCTAGCAACGTTCTTGGGGTTTCTGATCCATTTCCTTGTCTTGGCTTTACCCTGCTCCTAATTAGAGGCATTATATAAATCTGGACTGGTCTCTCCTCCAGCATGTGATTATTGTGCGTCACAGCCTTAAATAAGACCCTCTGCTGCCTGCTAAACTCAAACTAAACTCTACAGTTACCAACCTCTGGCTTCCCTTCCTTACAATGCTACCCTCCTCTATTTGTACTGCAAATCAAGACCTTCAGATACTGACCTCAGGCTTTTCTTCCTGACAACACTACTGCCTCTTCTATTTTTACTGCGAACCGAGACCTACGGATACAGACTCACGGCTTTCCTCTGACTACTCTCTGGACCTGCATGGCTACAAAACCTGCGGCTACAAACCTAGCGCCAGAAGCACTACAGTAACATACTACATACAACTAAAAAACTCATAACAAACATGAAATAAGCATTAAGGCCATGTTCCCACATGCTGTTGGCCACATTCTTTTGTTCAAATGACCAATAACCAGTATACAATTTTGTTGTCTTTTTTTTTTTTAAATAAATATTTGTAATGACAGTCATAGGTATGGACTAATAAGAAAGGATATTTTTCTTCTTTCTGTTGTGTGGCAATACTTACCTGGGCATGGTCATAAATATTTGTAATAGATTCAGGCAATTGTGCAGGTGAACAACTAATTAGATTGTCCATCTGTCAGCCAGCTGGTATTTTTTTTAGCACAATCAAGTTGGTAAGCATAATACAGTCTCTATGTCCTCCACATTTTTTTTAGGATAATGAGACAATCAAGTAACAATTGTAGACTTTTTAATAGCACTGAAGATGAACTGCGGAAGGCCTCTTTTAGACTACTTGTCATATTTGATTGTCAATGTTGTGATCTGATGACGATTCAGCGATGAAGTGTTCTATCAAGTATTAATAAAATATCAATTATCTTACTAGAGCGGTCCTGGATAGTCAATAACGCTGTTAACCCTACCAACTTTTGGTTTTAATAATTTGATGCAGCTGTGGCGAATCATCAAAATGTCCATTCTGGAAGTAAGCTGCAATTGACTCCTTCCTAAGTAACTCCATCAGTGTTGTTCTTGAATCATCACAACATATTCAGGTTTGCATAATACCTATTACCTGTTTTTGCACTAAGTAAAAGGATTTCTGTATCTTGAGGCTGCCTTCACACTGGCATGAAAATCACGCAAGATTTGTGCGTTGCGAGACGTACAAATATATGAACCCCATTTTTTTGAATGGGTTCATGCACATTAGCAATATTTTCCTGTATGGCACTGCACTGTAATGCTATGTAGGAAACAAATTGCTGCATGTTCTACCTAGCTGCAAGATCTCACATTGTAGCGCCATTGTTTTCAATGTGGCCAGCGGCAGCAGTGCCAGCTCCATTGAAAGCAATGGAAGAAGTCTGCAGTCAGCTGTGGCGGGGGATTCCTTTCATCCCCACAGTGATGCAAGGCTTTTTTCACATGAAAACGCCTTGCATCCATGGTGCTTTCACATGGTGCGGAGTGCGATATGAGGCAAGATTCACACCCCTATATTGCGCTTGCCAGTGTGAAGTTGGTCTGAGTAACTGTTCTTTTTGTCTTTTCCAGTAAATTTCTGTAAGAGAGGCAATATAACTTTGAGTTCCATTCCATCACTATTATTAGCAAATCATTAGTGAATGCATTTCAACACCTATAAACTAAAAAAGAACAAAATGTTCATTCGAACCCTGTCACTGCTATATGTTGTAGACTCATCATCATGTTATTGCCAGCGAGTTCACCATCACTTATCTCACATTTAGAGCTTATTCACATGGCGTGTTTGTGCATGCATTTGCAAATGCAGAGAACAGATCCCATTGTTTTCAATGGGTTCCTTCTCACTGTTGCTTTTTGCTTGCATGAAACAAAAGACAGAATGCTCTATTTTTGTGTGCATTTGGAAACCAAAAGGAGTCTATGGAGGTGTGCAAAACACTGCACTTAACCTCAAACACCGACACCTTATTTGGCTTAATAGCTGTTATGATTGTGTGGGCAAAGTAAGCATGGGGCCCATACGATCGCGACCAGAGTGGACTGGGTATGCACACGGGTTTCATGCAAACTGACCCTGTTCTACACGGGAGGATGGCAAGGCCCTACCTGAGCGGGGACATTGCCCCAATAAGGGCAGCCCAGCGGTCTTCAGATCTGGGCCCTAGCTGATCCTAGGAGCCACGCACCAGAACAGGATGCATTCACATGCCACATGACAGGGACTGAACAACAGGACACACAGAGCCAGAATACACAGCATACAGCAGCCACAATGCAAACACTAATAGCAGATGATAAGCTGAATATAAATGCCAGGTATTAGTTGACATTTTGTACAAAACATGAAAGCTAGCAGGCCACTTCACGGCTCCTGGCTATACCGCTAGTCCCTACACTAACCAGGAGTCCAACAGCACTAGATACAGTTCACACAGCAAGCTGCAACAGGACAGGACACAGATCACACAGCAAGCTGACACAAAACTGACAGAATATAAACAAACAAACGGACATGAACCAGCAAGACACAGATCACACAGCAAGCTTGCAACAAACAAGGATTCATGATTGCTCAACACCAGACAGACTGACCAGGAGCTGGGTTTATATGTGAGCACAGACCCAGGAGATTGACTAGCAGGAAGTACCATACCCAGCCAGCTCAATCAATTAACCCTGTAAGGGCTGTGCTGCTAGGAAGCTTAGAACTACAGATCCCAGCAGCACACAATAGCCATGCAAATCAGGGCGAGGGTCATTCCCCAACCCATGTCAACGAGCTGTGCCCGAGCAAATGTGCACAGTATCTTCTGTGCTTTATGTTGGATTATGCATGAAAACTCATGAATACTCGTTCAGAACAACTTTCTTGGTCTGGCTTTTAATAGTCTACCCTTTCCACCTACTCTAAAAATAACAAAATAGTAAATAATCTTCACAAAGGACATAGCTTATTCAAAATATTAGTTGCCATTTTCCAAATCACGTTGCTCGCCAATTGGCAAGTACAGGGTGGCCACAGAAAAGTAGTCCAGCACCACACTTTTATGAAAGCTGTCTAAAACAAAATCTGTTTTTGTTGCTCATAACAACCAGTCACAGCTCAGCTTTCATTTTAGCTTAGCAGTGTAAGAAATAAAAGCTGTGCTGTGATTGGTTACTATGGTACACATGTTCATAAGAATATGGTGGCAGGTTACTTGTCTATGACCCACCCTGTATATTTGACATTCGTTAAATTAACATTTTTTGTATTATTTGCTCTTCTCTCAAACTATTGTTTATGACAAACACAGCATGGAAAATGTAGTGATAACTCATATCTGCACGAAATTTCGCTGCAGCTGTATACTCTCTCGATAGCTATATACTGCTTAGTTCTTTATCATGCCAACTAGAGCAGTGATACTTATACATCTAGACTAGATCTGTACTGATGACCGATGTAAAGCTGGGGAAAAAATATCTACAATATTTCATAGAATATCTTATTTTAGATATATTATAGACTTGCACAATTAAGAAATTTGTACACTTGCACTCAACTGAATTATGTGCCTTGTATTACTGTATCACTAAAACAGTATTCTATTGGCCTTTCATGGAGTACCATGATCTAGAATAGTGACAGCTTTTATCTTTTCCTGTATTTTGCCAACAAACCCCCATGCCCACTGTTGAAAAATTAATTTTAATTTACTGCTGTTCTATCAGAATTGTTTTACCTCATAAAAAAAAGTTATTGCAATAATAGATACATATTAAAGACTTTTTCTAAATGTAATACCCTAATTTATAAGCATAGGTTCACAAGTTTTAAAATGCAATAAAAAATAATATGCCATAAAAGTATCTTGGCCACCTATGGAATCCATGCCTATCTTTTAGGCCCTCACCACCAACAGCCACGTTGGCGAGAGTTGAGAGGATAGAAAAAGCTGAGCCCAGCTGTTTCTGTAATTCCCATAGAAGACAATGATAATTATTCAAACATAGCACAGCGAGGTATGCTGTTTCTGTAACTCAAACGCTGCAGGAACAGTACAGCTTACTGTGCTACACAGTTTGCATAACTCCCCTTGGCCTCTATGGGAGTTACAAAAATAGCATAGCTCAGCTATTTCCATCATCCTGGCCACCTTGTATTCAGCGGTGTTCCATATTTTAATAAGAAAGGAACACAACTTAAACATTTTGAAAATTAAATGTCTTTTTAAGGCTTAAGCTTGCAAAGTGGTTGTTCATATGCCCTATTTGGACTATTATAGACCCTTCTCGATAAGCCAGAATGAATAACCAGTCTATATAGAGTAACTCTCACTTGGTATACCAAAGAATCTATGTATTACATGGACAGCAATTCATTTTAATGGGTACCATGAAATACTACCTATTATTACCACTGTAATACTCTGGCCAGACACATGATGGATCGTCATGGGTTAGATAAACAGAACCCATGACGATCAACTGATTGTCCAACTGATTTTCATTAATAAAAAGGTTGTCTTCCACAATTGGCCTTAAAGGTGTACTCCTGCCTGATTGCAAAGATGCAATGGATCTGATGCTGTGAACTTCCTACCTGATTGCAAAGATGCCGTAGCTGACATACATCACATTATGTAGCTTTTAGCTCTACAGTCATAAAAGTATGAAGAATAAAACAGAAGAAAAAGGTCAACATCAGCATATACCTGGCATTTGCACTGTCTCCCGATTTTGGTACCACCTCTCCCTAATAATTCCAGTGTTGGTGAATTCATCCTCATAATGTTACATTTAAAGCTTTAAAGGGGTTGTCCCGCGGCAGCAAGTGGGTCTATACACTTCTGTATGGCCATATTAATGCACTTTGTAATGTACATTGTGCATTAATTATGAGCCATACAGAAGTTATAAAAAGTTTTATACTTACCTGCTCCGTTGCTGGCGTCCTCGTCTCCATGTTGCCGACTAATTTTCGGCCTCCGATGGCCAAATTAGCCGCGCTTGCGCAGTCCGGGTCTTCTGCTGTCTTCAATGGGGCCGCTCGTGCAGAATGCCGCCTCCGTGTAGCTCCGCCCCGTCATGTGCCGATTCCAGCCAATCAGGAGGCTGGAATCGGCAATGGACCGCACAGAAGAGCTGCGGTCCACGGAGGGAGCAGACCCCGGCGGCCATCTTCAGCAGGTGAGTATGAAGACGCCAGACCGCCGGGATTCAGGTAAGCACTCTCCGGTTTGTTTTTTTAACCCCTGCATCGGGGTTGTCTCGCGCCGAACGGGGGGGTGGGGGGGGTTTTAAAAAAAAACAAAACCCGTTTCGGCGCGGGACAACCCCTTTAATAACAAAAATAAACTCCTACCTTCTTTTCTACAAGGTCCACAGCAAGTCTCTTTAGTGTGACATAATTGGTCTCACTTGGGTGGAGATGATAGGTCTCACGACATAGTCCTATCTGGAGCCTGATTGTTGTTTTTCCTGGAGATACTTTATCCAAAGTCATTATGAAAATCCACTTTGAATACTGGACTGGCACCAAGTTATACTGACTATTAGGAGAGGTTTACTGGGTATTTCTTTCCATGTACCAATACAAATGGAGGAAACATTTATCGATCAGCAACTTGAGCATTAGAAGTCATGTCTCACTTCTGGTAGATAATGTTCCACAGTTCCTGTATTTTTGCACTGAATATGAAAAAATAAACTTGTTGATGGCTGAACTATACTGTCAGGTAATCCAAAAGTTACAAAAAAAAATCAAAGGAATGCAGCAAATAATAGTTTCACCATGATGATCTCCTCTGATGTGTAACTTTAGTCTTTTCCAGGAAGACTCAAGGAATTCAGGCGTGCATACTTATTTTCTTTAAGACGTTCATGAGCTTAACAAATCCATTGTTGATGTTAGCTGAGTAAGAGTTCCAAAGCTAAAGACTAGTATTTCAGTCTTCTTTCTGTGGAAGAACAAAATGTGCTGTATATTAGTCTAATAGCAGAAAATAAAGGTACAGCAGTTTTGCAGCTCGCAAAATGGAGAATAGAACATTGAATTCCTGTATCATACAGAATGACATTACTTTAACCTCGTAAATCTGTAATGCCTCCTGCACGGTCCACACGGCTCGCGGTCAGACATGCGCAATACAGATTTTGTTTCTTAAACTACTGCTCCTCCTGCGTCATTGCCTAGCAATGACGTGGAATCCGCAACCTTTCCGTAATGTCAATTGCGGAAGGGCCGCGGATCGAACAGCTTCCATTGATTTCAATGGAAGCCATCCACACGGAATCCATGAAAAAAAATGGAGCATGCTGTGATTTTTTTTTTCTCCGCTTGCGGAAACCGCAATTGGCTTCTGAAAGTGTACAGAAGAATCGATTTCCCATAGCATGCTACAGGCGGTATTTGTTGCGGATCCGCTGTGCGGACACCAGCCGCGGATATCCACCCATAAGCAGGAGGCATAATAGTTAAACATCTTTTTGTATCTTTATGCATCTTTATTGTTATGGTTCTTTGCGTTACCCAGAAAACAACATGTGGAGGTAACCATGTGACGTTTCCTTTATATAAAATGACATCAGGGAGTGAGAGAATTAGATTAGGTACATAAAATTTGGATGCTAATTCTTTTGCACTTAGAATTGAATAATCGAGTTGGGACCCATTAACTTTTCCTATTTATGACAATCAATGCTCGTGCCAAATTTCAAGTTTCTATGACATCGGGAAGGGAGAGAATTAGATTCCGTATGTAAAATTTGGATGCTAATTCTTTTGCACTTAGAATTGAATAATCAAGTTGGGATGCCTTTACTTTTCCTATTTTGGACATAATCTATGCTTGTGCCAAATTTAATGTTTCTATGACATTGGGAAGTCGGATAATGATCACAGAACCTATGTCAGAACTGATCAGAATCTCCTTGGGGATCAAGGGTTCTCCATGGCACTCGAGCAACATTAAAAAAATAAATAAATAAATAAAATTTTTAAAAAACGCACTTTTTGCTGAGGATGTGCTCCTGTCTCTAACTGACTCCCTCTCCTCCTCCTCAAAGTCCTAGACATTGAGCATAAATATTGATACTAAACTAAAATGGATATAAAAAAGGAGTTCTTTCATTTGGCAATCAGTAGTTCCATATCTTGGCATAAAATTATGCTACCCATTATCAAGTATTATCTCCTCCAATTTCAATCCTTTACTTCCCGAAATACAGAGGGAATTAGAATCGATGGGAAAAACAGAGTCTTCCTGGATCGGAAGAATAGTGCTATATAAAATGTTGGTATTACTAAAAATCTTATATGCATTTCGCACCTTGGGTTATCCATTCCCTCAATACAATGTAACAAAATTCCAGAAGCAATTTTTACGCTGTACATGGAACAATAAAAGATCCAGGGTTGCAGCCTCAATTTTGTACCTGCATGGGAGACAAGGGTGTTTAGGGGTCTCTAACCTATGGGCATATTGATGATGATGATGATGAGTTCAGTCACATCTGGCCCTGGTCACTCCATGGATCAATGTTCTCTATGCATTTCCGTCTTTCACAGCTATTCACAGCTATGGTAGTCCAAGGTATCCGCAGCATTCTCCTCCAGCAACACAGTTCAAAGCATCAATTTTCCCTCTGTCTGTTTTTCTGAGCATCCAACTTTCGCAACCATATGTCGTTATGGGAAAGACGATTGCATTAACCAGTCTGGTTTTTGTTGCAATGCTAACATCCTTGCTTTTTCAGATCTTTTCCATTCCTTGCATTGCATTCCTACCAAGTGTAATCTGTCTCTTGATCTCAGGTCCAGATTGCCCATTGCAATCCATTTTGGATCCAAGGAAAATGAAATCCTGGACCATATCGACTTCTTCATTGTTAATTTTTATGTTCACTGTACCGTTGCCTACCGTGGTTATGACTTTCGTTTTCTTGCTGTTGAAATAAAGTCCAATGTGTTCGCTTTCCTTTTGCACTCGATGGATAAGGTATTCCAGGTCCCTTTTACTTTCTGCAAGCAGGGTGGTTTTATCTGCCTATCGGAGGTTGTTGACATTTCTGCCACAGATTTGGACTCTGATTTCTACTGCATCCAAATTGCTTCACCTCATGATCGTTTCTGTGTATAGATTGGAAAGGACTGGTGATAGAATGCAGCCTTGCCATACGCCTTTCTCGATTCCGAACCAACCGTGTTTTCATAAGCTGTCCTGACTGTTGCTTCTTAGTTCTTGTAAAGCGGCCTTATAAGCTGTTCAATATGCTCTGGGATGCCCATTTGCTTTTGACACTTCCAAAGTTTGTCATGTTTGACACAGTCAAAAACTTTGCTGTAGTCGATGAAACACATCCTTTTGATACTCCTGGGTCTTCTCCATGTTCCAGCGCAGGTTCACAATTTGGTCTCTGGTGCCACGTGCTTTGTGGAAGCCAGCTTGAACATCCGTCAGTTCCCGTTCTACAATTGTTGCAATGCGTTTTTGTATGATCTTTAAAAGAATTTTGCTTGCGTGAGGTATGAGGGTGATGGTGCTGTAATTGGAACATTCTTGAGCATCACCTTTTTTTGGAAGTGTGATGGAGACAGATCTTGTCCAGTCTGTGGGCCACAATTTGGAGCTCCAGATCTTTAGACACAGGTCAGTTGGGCATATTACCAAGCAACAATTATGAATCAGTCTACATGAAGGTTGGACGAAACCCAAGCATCTACTTGAAGTATAATAGAAAAACAACTCAATAGAAACTGATCTTTAGATTCCCTCCTCAAAGTCTCAATGCTTGCTATATTAAATCCGACACCCTCTCCTTCCCTGGATATTCAGAACCTGTCTCTCCCTATGCAGTGAACACTTCGCGCTTGGAACCTATGTGTGTACAAGTTTAAGTTGGCTTCGGACAGGAAACATCTCAAAACTACTCCTAGAAACTCACTCATTTCATCCTTAAAGGAGATGTCCCGAGGCAGCAAGTGGGGTTATACACTTCTGTATGGCCATAATAATGCACTTTGTAATATACATTGTGCATTAATTATGAGCCATACAGAAGTTATAAAAAGTTTTATACTTACCTGCTCCGTTGCTGGCGTCCTCGTCTCCATGGTGCCGACTAATTTTCGCCCTCCGATGGCCAAATTAGCCGCGCTTGCGCAGTCCGGGTCTTCTCCTCTTCTCTATGGGGCTCCGTGTAGCTCCGCCCCGTCACGTGCCGATTCCAGCCAATCAGGAGGCTGGAATCGGCAATGGACCGCACAGAAGCCCTGCGGTCCATGAAGATAGAGGATCCCGGCGGCCATCTTCAGCAGGTGAGTATGAAGACGCCGGACCGCCGGGATTCAGGTAAGCGCTGTGCGGGTGGTTTTTTTAACCCCTGCATCGGGGTTGTCTCGCGCCGAACGGGGGGGGGGGTTTAAAAAAAAAAAAACCCGTTTCGGCGCGGGACATCTCCTTTAACCTGAATATTAGAGAGTGGAGCAAACAGGGTATTGGGTTTATATCAGACCTTTCTGTTGGCAGGTAAGTAATTTCATTTCATAAACTCAAGAAGAAATACAATCTATCCATTAATGAATTGTACTCATATTATCATATTCACTCCTTGCTACATGGCTCTCACATGGGGAAATTCACATGCCCAGCAATTCTCAGTTAGCGCTACTGCTTTTGGAGTGCAATTGCATTCCACGAGAATATAGGAAATGGATATGCCATTCTTGCTAACAGCCAAGCTAGTTATAGCCAGGAAATGGAAATCATGCACTCCCCCTTGTCTTAAAGAATTAACAGACACGATAGCAGACCACTATATTTATGAAAAAATGTATGCAAGATCCAATAATAGCAATTGGAATCTTTGGCAGTGCTATACGTTGATATAATGTTGTTTGATAATGTTACATATTCGATGTCTTCCATTATATTATACATCATTTTCACATACAATAGGATGGATTGCTATAATCCAACTCTCAAATCTTAATTTTCTATTCATATTGACCCTTCAAGCCGATGATATCTTATTTTGTGAGAAAACAATGTTATGTAAATAAATTCTTGTGAAATCCAATAAAAAATATTTTGGAAAAAAAAATTAGAGGAATTTCCTTTTTTCCATTTCACTCCACTTGGAATATTTTGTTAAGTTTTTCAGTACATTATATGGTACATTAAATAGTACCACCGAAAAATACATCTTGACCCGCAAAAATCAAGCCCTCAGACATCTACGTCAAATCGATAAATAAGAGTTATGATTTTTTTAAAAGGGGGAGGGAAAACCGAAAAAAGAAAAAAAAAAAAAAAAGAAAGGGCCGCATCCTTAACCCCTTAGTGACCAAGCCTGTTTGCGCCTTAATGACCAGGCCAAATTTTGGAAGTCTGACATGCGTCACTTTAACATAGAATAGTTCCGTAAAGATTTTGCATATCCAAGTGATTCTGACATTGTTTTTTATGGTTCAAACAAACATTTTTTATTTAGTCTGCCATGAATAAACATCAGTTACAACATTGTGGAGAGATGTCATGAATAAACATAGTTATGGTTAACAAATACTCAGTCTGTCTTCATTTTTCATCCACGTTCTCAATCTCTAAGGCAGTTTCTTCGTTTTTCTGTTTAAACAAGCCTATTTTAACAACAATATGCCCTGGTGGGCTAGTAATTATTTATTTAACATAAAATAAAGAACAGCAGGAATAAGAAAGGAGAAAGAAAAAAAAAGGAAAAAAAAAGGAAATAAAAAAAAAAAAAAAAAGAGCATTAGGTAGATAGGTAGAAAGGGAACAGGTGGAAGGTGCGAGGGGATGGGGAGTAGGCGACCCTGGTTTTCGGGTAGGTAGCAATAGGGATATGATTTATGGATTGATAGAGCGGACTATGGAGGTGGCTATAAATGTTGGCAGAGCTCCGCTGTCGAGCCACGTGTTTAGGCCGGGGGAGAGACGGAATTTGTTCCAGACCAACCACGTTGAGATGTATTTGTTGTGTCTCATCTCGTCTGCGCAAAGTTCCTCTATGTACCTTATGTGATCTAGCGCTTCCAGCCACTTCAGTCTTATGGGGGCTGTCGTAGATTTCCAGTTTCTGGGAATTATCGGTCGCATGGCCAGGACGAAAAATCTAAGTAGGGAACCTTTAGACCGGGCTATTGAACCAGGGACCATGGAGAGCAAGGCCATTTCTGGCGTGAAGGTGATTTGACATCTACATATACAGGAATATAAGGCATTAACCTCCTTCCAGAGGGGAAGGATCTGGGGGCAGGACCACCATATGTGAACTAGCGTACCAGTTTCTCTTTGGCATCTCCAGCAGGTATCCGGGTACTGGGGGAATAGCCTAGCTAGTCCCGCCTGAGTTCGGTACCATCTTGTTAGGATTTTATAGTTTAATTCTGGCAATTTACTGGATACATTTAATTTGTGAGTAAGAATGTATGACTTCCTCCATGACTCCTCTGGGGGTGCGATTCCAAGGTCCCTCTCCCATTCCCTTTCCTGGTCTTTGTTACTGTTACGTGTGTCTTCCTCTGTTAACATCCTGTACAGAGATGATATTTTTTGTTGAGCCGTAGAGGCCAATAGGCACATCTTCTCGAAGGTGGTAAGAGGGCGTCTTATCTGGTGTGTATCGCCTAAGGCCCCCGCGTAGTGACGCAGTTGTAGATATTGAAACCACGCTCCGGGTGGGGGTCTTTGTCCTTCCAGTAGTTCATGTAGTGTTTTGAATCCGTCCCCTAGAGTTATGTCCCTGACCCTGAGGATCGTGTCTGTGATAGCGTTCGTCAGGGGGGTACTCTTTAAGAAGTTAGGAATATCTATGTTACCAACCAGGGGAGTGAGTGGGCCTGGTCTAAGGATCATGCCTGTTTTAGTCGCCGATTTTAGCCAGGTCGAGACTAAGTCTTCTATAAATGGAGACCAGCCCAAACCTTTATGTTTCCCGTTGCCTGGGACCCAGATGAGTCCTTCGCCATTAAAGGGAACCGAGTCCTGTTCAGTCTCTACCCATAGTTTCTGAGCTCTTTTATTAACAAGTCTAGGATCCGTTTAGACAGTGCTGCTTTATGGTATAAGGCAACGTTTGGGATGCCCATGCCTCCCCGGTCCTTGGGACCGGTGAGGGCCCTCCAGTTGCGCCTGGGTCTGCTACTCCCCCAGATGTAAGTCATGATGGCTTTCCTAATCTGTGATAGGAATGACCCGGGTATGTGGATGGGCACTGTTTGGAGCAGGTAGAGAAATCGCGGTAACACATTCATTTTTATTGCGTTTATTCTGCCGAACCAGGACATGGGGACCAGTTGCCATCTCTTAAAGTCTGCTTCTAGCGTGGCAAGGAGGGGTTTAAAGTTTTTTTCAAAGAGCTTGTCTAGGTCTTTTGTAATTGTGACACCTAGATATTTGAGATCGTCCTGTTTCCATTTAAACGGGAGAGTGGGTTTCAAAGCTTCCGTCTCCGAGTCTGCTAGCGTGACATTAAAAATTGTTGACTTACTGAGATTCACTTTAAAATTGGAAAGTTTCCCGAACCTTTTAAATTCTGCTAGGATGTTAGGAAGAGCGATTCTGGGGTTTGTTACATATACCAGCAGATCATCCGCATATAGGGCTATTTTATTTTCCTTGCTACCTATTCTAACGCCGCTATTATTAGTGTCTCCTCGAAGAGCGTTCGCCAGGGTCTCCATTACCAGGATGTACAGGAAGGGAGACAGAGGACAACCCTGTCTCGTGCCATTACGTATTTGTATGGGTGATGAGAGTTGACCACTGACCCGGACCCGAGCGGAGGGACACTTGTATAGCGCCATTATCCAGCTCCTAAGTCTTGGGCCCATGCCCACTCGTCCCAGCACCGCCTCCAGGAACCCCCATCCCACTCTGTCAAACGCTTTTTCTGCATCCACCGAGAGTAGGCACAGGGGATCCCTGGACGCACGCGCCCGGGACACGAGGGCAAGTGTTCTAATTGTGTTGTCCTCTGCCTCCCTCCCCGGGACAAAGCCCACCTGGTCCTTATGAATTAGTGACGGGATATAAGATTGCAGGCCTACGGGTAGCTAAGATTTTTGAGAAGATCTTGGTTTCCACGTTTAAAAGGGATATCGGTCTATAACCGCTGCAGGATGCGGGGTCCTTTCCTGTCTTGGGAATTACTGTGATCACAGCTTGTAGAGCTTGAGCGGGGAAGGGGCAGGAACTGGATATATAGTTGAATGTTTTGAGCATTAGGGGGGCCAAATCTTCTGCAAGGAGTTTGTAGGAGCGTGGCGTAAAGCCGTCTGGTCCCAGGCTTTTTCCAATTTTCAGGGACTGGATAGCCTCTTCCTTCATGGGTGATGTCTCCCTTGAGCTCGCCCTCCTCCGTTTCCGGAATACGTTTGGGAGCAAAGTTAAGCTGGTAATGGTCTCTATCCCGTAGCAGGGCTTCATCTGTCCGGCAGATTATATAGGTCATGGTAATAGTTATGAAAGCCATTTACTATTTTAGTGTTGGTGTTAACTTGGCCTTCGTCTGGCGTATTGATTGTGAAGATATAAGTCTGCGGGGGTTGTGGGTTTAATGCTTTAGCTAGCCCTCTACCACATTTATTCCCGTGCTCATAGAAGTACCCTCTGGTTTTATCCCGTCGACACAAAGAGGCCTGGTCCAGCAATTGCAGGATTTCCGAGATTTCCGACGCCCTCGCATTTGATGGATCTCTCTTATTTATATTTACAAGGTGGGTCATTTGGGACAACAGATCCTTCAAGGTGGTAGCTCTTTCCTTTTTCAGGCGCGCCCCATGGGAGATAAAGATTCCCCTGAGTACACATTTGAGAGCTTGCCATTTTGTAGGGTCTGGGGTGCTGTCTGTTGAGTGGTCTATATTGAAATTTTCAACGGCCCGTTGTATCGCTTGTATGCAAGCTGAATCCAACAGCAGATTATTATTTAAGTGCTAGTTGATGTTAGTAGTGTCCTAAGTGGCACGTCTGATCGACCCCCATACCGGAGCGTGGTCTGACCATATAAAGGGGCCTATGGTGCTTGAGGGGTCACGGTCTAGTAGTTTATGTGAGATATATAAAGTCTAGACGTTGGTATGAGTTGTGTGACGGGGAGAAGAAACTGTAGTCTCTCTCTTTAGGGTGTAGGGTCCTCCATAAGTCAATGAGCCTGAGGCTAGTCAGCTCCTTACGTAGCCTACGTAGTGAGGTGTGTGTAATTACAGACTTACCCCCAGAGGAGTCGAGTAGAGGTTCCATGCAGAGGTTGAAGTCCCCACCTAACAGTATGTTGGAGCCGTCCGCGAAGGTCCTCAGGGCCTCAAGTACCCGGATTCCAAAGCGTACCTGCGCTTGATTTAGGAAATATATATTAGTGATAGTAATAGTTTCTTTATAAATTTGAATTTTCAGAAGATATATCTTCCGTCTTCGTCTATTGACGAAGAAATAAGTTTGTGAGGGAGTTGCCTGTATATGGCTATAGAGGTTCCTCCCGCTTTTTTGCTGGGATGCGGGCTGTGGTGCCATGTTGTATAATTGCGATTTTTACATTTAGGGATTTTATTTGCTTGAAAGCGAGTTTCCTGCAGGAGAGCAATCATAATTTTATGTCTGTGCAGGTGGTCCAGTATTTGCCCCCTCTTGGCAGGTTTATTCAGCCCTCTCACGTTGTAAGTGCCAAATGTAATATTAGCCATAATCCATATTCAGGTGAGGGAATTGTTTAGCGACCATGGGTGCGGTTGGGTAGGGTAACAGAAAGAGTAGAAGAGAGGGGAAGAGAAAGAAAGGTTTACAAGAAAAAACCTTTTGCGGCATTCAGCGGCCGCATACGCTATCATAGTGAGAAGTGTTGTGGTTGCAGCGTTGTGCGACAGCTCACCCTAGGCAGGGAGTGGTAGAGTGCCCGACAGAACGGGACCGGCTCCCGCTCCTACCCCCCCAGGAATAATTATTATAACATTTGGGGTACCCAAGAGGGACCCTGCGAATAACCTCCAAATGGCAGCAGTTCAGATCGGATGGTCCAATATACAACAGTAACTTGAAAGTTATGAGCGGTAAGTACTCCGGCAACGAAAGAAGGTGCTGCCAACCGGGCAGCCAGGCCATCATTTTTTTCTCTTATGCTCTCCCCACGCCAATGGTTCGGGTCATGTGTGGGGTAAGGGATCAGGGGAGGTCTAGCTCCCGGTTCTCTTTGTCTCTCCTTCAGTATAGTCTCTGGCCAGTCCTTCTCACGAGGGTTTCACTGTGGGGCAGATGGCATCAAGTGCCGATTTCAGGTCCTCTGCGGCGTTCACGGCGCTGTTTGGGTTGGACCGTCTGCCAGTGCTCCTTGGGGTCAGCAAGGTTGGGGCGCTTGGCCAGTCGGGGAGTGCAATCATGGGGAGCTGGAGGGTCCCCCAAAATTTAAGAAGGTCTCCTAGCATGCGGAATGTGGCTGACTTGCCTACTTTTCTGGCAGTCAGGGAGAATGGGTATCCCCAGCGATATGGTATGTCCTTTTCTCTGAGCAATGTTAATAGCGGCCTCAGTGTGCCCCTGAGGCGGAGAGTGTGGCGTGCAAGGTCTTGAGGTCTTGGAGTAGGATAAGTGATTTGCCATCGTGCATAAGATTCCCCTTTTCTCTGGCAGCGCGCATAATGGATTCTTTTTCTCTAAAGAAATGGATCCTGCATATTAATGTCCCTTGGTCTGTTTGCGTCGGTCGTCTTGGGTCCCAGCACCCTGTGTACCCTGTCAATTATGACCGGGTTGTCCGGCGCGCGATCTAGTAATTGTAGAAAAAATGTTTGTGCCCACGTCTTTAGTTGGGGGCCAGCTACTTCTTCAGATAAACCCCGGATGCGGAGATTGTTTCATTGATTCCTGTTCTGAAGGTCATCTATATGCATAGTCAGGTTGGCGATTTGGTCTGTTTGGTATTGTGTGGCTTGCCTATGTGATTCTAAAATGGCACCGTGTCTTCTTGTACCTCCTCTACCTGCAGCAATCTGTGTCCCATCTGGTGTAGGTCAGAGTGGATACGGTCAAGAGTCTGCTTGTTTGATGTTTCAAATTTTGCAAACAGTGCATGCAGCTTGCTTTTTGAGGGGATCAACATTATGTGGATTTTCCACTGTTCAGTGTCCTTGTTAGAGGTTTCCCCTTTATGTGGATTGTCAGTTGGGCTGCTGGGTGTGCTGCTCTCTGGGGACACCGACCACCCCAGGGGGTCATTGCCCCTGTTGATATTGGGGGAGGCATAATGTGCAGCAGGTGAAGCCTCTGCTGGTGTGGCTGTATGTACTGAGGGGGAGTCCATGTTGGTGCAACTCACTTTCTGTTGCTCCCTCCTGCTTTTTCTGGTGCCTCAGGTGCGGGGTCCTCTCGCGCTGGAAGCTCCTGGTGTGCTGGGGCTGTCTCCTTCTCCCTCCGTGGAGTGCCAAGGAACGGAGACCGCAGCGGCTGCTGAGCCGGGTTGTGTAGCGCAGCGCTCGGTGGAGAGGACTGGGACCCACGTGACCTCGTGGGAGCGGGCGCCGGCGCCATCTTTGCCGGCTTCCCGCCGCTCTGACCAGGGGCGTCGAGGAACCGCTCTAGTGCCCCTCTTCTGCCGCTCGGAGCCGCCGCTTTTGTTCCGGGGGTTCTCTTCTTGCCCATCCTATCCTGGATGGGCGAAATTTGCCGCTCTGTCGGTGGTTGCTGCCCGGGGAAGGTGAGTACGGCGGGAGACCGTCTCCCACACGTCCTATCTCGGCATTTGCTGGCCACGCCCCTGACATTGTTTTTTAGCCATATGTTGTACTTCATTTAGGTGGTGAAAATAGTCCAATAGAATTTGTGTATATTTATTAAAAGTGCCAATATTGGGAGAATTTTGAAAAAAAATTGTCGTTTTTTCACATTTTCAATTGTAATATATCAAATATATGCAAATACTGTGTGAATTTTTGCTAAGATATATATTTCCATCTGTTTACTTTATTCGGAATACACATTTGAAAAACTTGTGTTTTTTTAACCATTTTTTAGGAGACGTACAAATTTAACATTACTTTTCAGCATTTTGAGGAACACTTTATTATTCTGACACCTATGAGCCTTTGCAATCTTTGCTTGGTGTAGGAAAACAGATACCCCTACAAATGATCCATTTTAAAAACTACACCCCTTAATGTATTCCCTGAGGGCTGTCATGAGTATTTTGACCCCAGAGTTTTTTTTTTTTCAGGAATTCAATTTAGAGGAGAAAAAGTAAAAAATTCATATTTTTGCAAATATATCATTTTAAAGACATACTTTTTCCTATAGTGCACATGAAAATGAGGATTGACACCCCAAAATGGATACCCCTGTTTCTCCCGTGTTCAGAAACATACCCGTTGTGGCCCTAATCTTATGTCTGGATGCACAACAGGGCCCAAAATGAAAGGAGCAGCCAGTGTCTTTCAAAACAGAAATTTTACTTGAAGGCGTTTTAGGTCCCATTACCCACTTGTACAGCTCTTGAGCGGCCAAAACCATAGAAAACCCCCACAAATGACCCCATTTTGAAAACTAGACTCCTTATCGAATTCATCTATGGGTGTACTGTGTATTTTAACCCTACAATTTTTTAATAAATCTAAGCAAAGCAGTAGGAAAAAGTTACGATTTTTATTTTTTTGGCAATTGTGTCAATTTAAAAACAGCTTTTTTGTACACCACAAATATAAATAAAGACTTTCACCCCAAAATGGATACCCCTCTTTGTCCCGTGTTCAGTAACATACATTGTTACTTGTAGAGCCATTGAGCGGCCAAAAACAATAATGAACCCCCTTAACCCCTTGAGTGGCGGGTTTCCTACCCCCGTCGTGCCCATCAGGGCAGGTTTTTTAAATGGGCCAATCATTTAATTTCAACTAATTTTGCAGTCGCGTTCCAAGAGCCATAACTTTTTCATTTTTCCATTGACACGGCCATGTGAGGGCTTGTTTTTTGCTGGAGAAGTTGTACTTTTTGATGGCATCATTTTGGGGTATATATAATGTATTGCATAACTTTTGTGAAAAAATTTGTAGGGAGATTAGGGAAAAAAATGTAATACAAGTTAAATCACCCTCCTTTTGCCATATCTATAATAAAAAGATCTAAATCATAAAAGAAAAATATATATTTGGTATCACCGCATCCGTAAATGTCTGATCTATCAAAATAGTGCATTATTTACCCCCCACGGTGAACGTAATCCGAAAAAAAAATAAAGAACGCCAGAAATGCACTTTCAGTCACCCTGTCTCCCAGAAAAAATGCAATAAGCGATCAAAAAGTCGTATGTATTCCAAAAAGGTACCAACGTTAAGTACAGGACGTCCCGCAAAAAATGAGCCCTTGCTCAAGTACGTCGATGGAAAAATAAAGTTATTGCGCGTAGAAGATACAGCAGAAAATAATTTTAAAAAATTAAGTGTCTTTGAAAAAAAATACAAGTGCTACAGTAAAAAAAAGTATACACATTTGGTATCGTAGGAATTGTACTGACCCGTAGAATAAAGTTATCAGGTCATTTTTGTTGCAGTTTGTGTGCCGTAGAAACAAAATGCACTGAAGGATGGTGGAATGTCATTTTTCTTTCATTTTACTCCACTTAGATTTTTGTAAAAGTTTTTCAGTACATTATATGGTACTTTAAATGGCACCAATGAAAAATATAACTCATTCCGCAAAAAACAAGCCCTCATACAGCGACTTCGATGGAAAAATAAAGGAGTTATGATTTTTTAAACGGGGGGAGGAAAAATAGAAATGGGGAAAGAAGAAAAAAAGGGACCGTGTCATTAAGGGGTTAAATAATGTACTAACTTTATTCTCTGGGTCATTACGATGCAGGGATATCACATGTGTAATTTTATTTTTAATTTTTCACAAAGTAAAGGGAGACAAGTGTTTTTAATTTTATTTATTTTATTTGTTAAATAATTTTTTACTTTTTTTAAATTTTTGTCCCTTTAGAGGACTTCCACAGAGACCCATCAGGACTCCCTGATCACATTCTGGGGGGGGGGGGGCATGGTGGCAGCCCTTTACATGCTGCAGTCACATAGACTGCAGCATGCAAAGGGTTAACACAGCAGAGATCAGAGGTTCTCTGATCTCTGCTGTAAGAGCTTGTACCTGGCTGTCCTCTGACAGTCAAGCACCAGCTCTCCCTGCAACAGAGACCATCGGCTTGCTTCTGACGAGCCGATGGTCTCTATAGCACCCTGTATACAAAGCAGGATATTAGAAGCAGGAGATTGCCGGCAGATCGGCAATATCTTCCTGCTTCTCAATGTCCTGCTGTGTTCTCTGTGGGACTGTGCAGGCATAGCACAATGTACAGCTTGTGGCATTGTGCTCTGCAGCTCCCATAGAGATACATAGCCCGGAAATCTTCTGGGCTATATCGCTATGAGCAGTGGGGCTCGTCCCGGAAAATTTCCGAGCGTGCCACTCAAGGGGTTAAATGGCCCTATTTTGAAAACTAGACCCCTTAATGAATTGCTCTAGGGGTGTACTGCGTATTTTGACACCACAGCATTTGAATCACTCTAAGGAAAGCACAAGGGAAAAAATTATGATTTTCATTTTTTTTGGCAATTGTGTCAATTTAAAAACAGTTTTCTTTGTACAGTGTACATAGGAATGAAGATGTTCATCCCAAAATGGATACCCCCATTTGTCCTGTGTTCCAAAACATTCCCATTGTGGCCCTAATCTACTTACAGTACCCATGGCAAGGCCTAAAAAGGAGGGGATACCCGTTTGATTACAGGACACAACTGAATAAATTCCAGGCCCCATTGCTCACTTGTACGGAATAAAAATGGACTCCCTAAAAATATTCCCCCCCCCCCATTTCCCCCTGTGCCCATTTTGGGGTTCCCCAAACCTTAGATAAAAGTAATAATGTGAACTGTGTGGTATTTCCGAAGACAGGGGTAATTACGGAGGCTGGTTGGGATGGGAACATGAGGCAATAAAGCCGGGTATGCCGCCTCCTCATGCTTTTTTGGGGGTACTTTTTTTTTACCTCAGAGGCAGGGATGGTGTGTAAAAAGTGGCCTTCCGTGAGTCTTCGTAAGCTTGCTGAGGTGCAGCGTTCTTACACAGAAGGCCCTCAACTGGCTGCTACTAGAACTGCAGGAAGGCGAGTGCTCCTGGGGCTTCTTGTAAGTCACGTATTACAGGTAGCGATCTAAATAATGCCGGGCTCACATGGCCAGATGTGGAATCTGCTTGTGAAGGCCCGCAGCGGATTCCAGCTGTGAGCCGGCCGTGGGCCCGCGTAATGTTCTGCGCATAACTACATACTCACGCAGACAGTTATGCGCAGTACACCTTTCTTTGCTTGTATTTCCCACACTGTCGCTTAGCGAGGATGCGGGTACCCACAGCCCAAAAACGATGTAGTTGCGTATGGGCTGTGGGTATATCCGCGCCCATGAAGTACAATGGGCTCTATGTCGTGGATATCCGCGATAAAATAGAACCTGCCGTGTTCTCTTTTCTGCAAGTGGATTACGTAATTCCAACCTGCTAAAGTGAGAGGAATTGTGTAATCCAATGCATTTGATTGATCCATGTATTACCGCAGATCAGACGCATGCGGAATCCGGAATTCCCATCCGGTCATGTGAGACCGGCCTAAGGTAGATTGCTACCTTTTTATCATGTGACCGGGGACAGCTCAATGAGGTCACTGCTCCGGTCTCTCCATTGGTCGCCGGGAGCAAGGCAATTTTAAATTTCCTGGGCTTTCCCAGCTCCTACACGTGTCTGTCATTTTGCTGGTGGTCGCATGTGCAGAATGCAGGAAGGTTCATGGAGGAGGATCACGTCGGGGTTCAAATATGGAGGCCTCTGGTAAAGAGTTTCATCTCTCACCGATCGCATCAGTGAGGGAAGATGAAACGTCATTTTTTTTACTTTTACATGATCGCCATTATCTATTGGTTAACGGCGAACACGTGATCAGGAACCACTCACCGCGGCCCCCCGTGACATCTCCAGGCTTTTGGATAAGTTTTGTAGCCAGGAGCAGGAAGAATTTTAATTACCCTGGCAATCCACAGCTTTTGCGCATGCGTCTGCCACTTTAGCAACGGGCGCGTGCGCAGAAGCTGGGGTAAGGTCCGCGAATTAATCCAGGGTCTTAGGTACGTAATTGCATCCTCCCTCACGGATATGATCCGTGAGCGGAGATGAAACGTAAGCTTTTTTAAACTTTATTTTTTTTACACTTTTGGATAACAGTGATCACGTCCCCAGTGACATCTCTCTGCTCCTGGCTACACATGGTAGTCAGGAGCAGAGGGATTTTGAATTTCCTGGGAGCACAAGCCTGTCTGTGCACGTGCCCAATGAACTACATCGGGTGTGCATTCGCAGAAGGGAACTTCTGGTCCCGGAAAACCGGGACATCGCGAAGGACCCGAGTTAAGTATTTTCACCTCCACCCTGGATCCGATCCATGAGGGAAGGTGAAACTTGACCTTTTTTTACTTTTTTAAACTTTTTCGTGATCATGGGCCCAGGGAGCAAGGAGATTTTAAATTTTCCGGGGCCCCCGACCTTCTGCGCTTGCGCGTGACGTCATCAGTCTGGTGCACATACGCAGAAGGCTGGCATCTGGTCCCAAAGGGCCAGATCAGTGGAGGACAGCGCGGAAGACAGGGGTGAGTAATCTCAGCTGCTCCCATGGATCCGATCCATGAAGGCAGCTGAATCTTTAGCTTTTTTTAAAAAAAATTTTGCACTTTAAAGCGATCAGCGCTATCATCGCTTTACCGGTGGTGAGGAGGGGGGACTCCCTGCAGCCCGGAAAGACAGCTCCATGCTGTCAGCAGCATGGAGCTGTCACGTCCATAGCAGACGTGGCTTTAATCCCTGCAGGAAGCATGTTTTTACATCCTCAGGGATTAAAGCCCACTTTGCTAGGACATAAAAACACTATGGGCTGGCCAGTAAGGGGTTAAAGAGGTTCTATGATTAGAAAGGAAAAAATATATATACTTGCGTATTTCTTCCCAGTCAGTCTTCTTACCACACCTTCTCCTGGCTCCTCCAGTTCCCTGGGTCACCTCCAGCCGAACGGATTCCTTTTTTTCCTGTGACGTTACGTATATTCACAGCATTCTGCTTCCTGCAGGTCAGTGTAAGCTTTGTCACTAGTGATGCACCATACATTGCCTAGCAGAGAATGCCGAATCCTATGCCGGCTACTGCTGAGACTGTGTATGTTCGAAGTCTCACTGCGAGAGATCATATAGTATTGCCGCAAGACAGCACCCATGCGCAGTCTCCGCATTAGCCCGGCATGGGATTCTAGGCAGTGAACGCTACGTCACTAGTGACATAATGTACACTGCACTGCAAGAAGCAGAATGCCAAGAATGTACGCTACATCACAGGAAGAAGAGGATCCAGCTGGCTGGAAGTGACGTGACCCGGGGGAGTGGAGGAGCCAGGAGAAGATGCAGTAAGAAGACTGCCTGGGGAGGAATAGGTAAGTATTGATTTTTTCTTCTAATGACGGAACCCCTTTAACCCCTTGAGTGGCGGGTTTCCTACCACCCTGTCAGACCCACCAGGGCAGGTTTTTAAAAATGGTCTAATCATTGAATTTCAACTAATTTTGCAGTTGTGTCTCAAAGCCTTAACTTTTTCATTTTTCCATTGACATGGCCATATAAGGGCTTGATTTTTACGGGACAAGTTGTGATTTTTTAAACAGGGGGGGGGAGGAAAAAAAGAAAAAAAGGGGCCATGTCATTAAGGGGTTAAATAATGCATTAACTTCCTTCTCTGGGTCATTACGACGCACACGGATACCACGTGTGTGATTTGATTTTTGATTTTTTACCAAGTAAAGGGAGACAAGTGTTTTTATAATTTTTTTTAATAACTTTTTTACTTTTGTTTTTTTTTTAAACTTTTTTTTTTGTCCCTTTAGGGGGACTTCCACAGGGACCCATCAGGACCCCCTGATCACATTCCGGGGGTCCGATGGTGACAGCCCTTTACATGCTGCAGTGACAGCCCTTTACATGCTGCAGTCACATAGACTGCAGCATGTAAAGGGTTAACACAGCAGAGATCGGAGGTTTTCTCTGATCTCTGCTGTAAGAGCTAGTACCTAGCTGTCCTCTGACAGCCAAGCACCAGCTCTCCCTGCCACAGAGACCATCGGCTTGCTTCTGACAAGCCGATGGTCTCTATGGCAATCTACAGTATAAACAAAGCAGGAGACTTAGAAGCAGGAGATTGCCGGCAGATCGGCAGTATCTTCTGCTGGTTTTTCAAAGCCCTTGCTTTGTTCTCTGTGGGACTGTGCAGGCAGAGCACACTGCTACAGCTTGTGGCATTGTGCTCTGCAGCTCCCATTGTGATACATAGCCTGGAAATCTTTCGGGCTATATCACTATCGGCAGTGGAGCTTGTCCCGGAAAATTTCCGGGCGTGCCACTCAAGGGGTTAAGGGGTTAAATTGGGGTGTGCAGAACTAGACACACTATTCCAGATGAGTTCTGACTGAGGAATAGTAGAGGGGGATAATTACCTCAATACATCCCAGAATTGGGTTTGCCTTTTTTGCTGCTGCATCACACTGTTGACTTATGTTTAGGGCTTAAACAGGCAAGCTCGTTTGTGCAGGTGAAACCTACAACCGTAAAACGCAACAAAGTGAAACTATTGATTTCAATGGGTTTGTTTTCATGAGGGTGTTTCTCGCGTGCAAATCTTGCACAAGAGCAAAATTCTGAGAAAAGTCAAGCCTTACCCTATCTTTCTGCATGTTACGCAGAAAGTTGCCATAGTAGTCTATGGCAGGGTAAAAAACATCCAGGTGAAGGGTGTGATCCTGCGTAAAAGCTTACCCAGACTTCATTTCTCCCTGTTAAATACTATTCTGTTAGTCATGGCTTACTGTTCAAGCTTGTCTATATCTATTTTTATCTTCTCTGTTCTCTACAGTTAGCTATCCCTCCTAGCTTTGTACCATCATCAAATTTGATCAATTTCCCCTCAATTCCCTCCTCTAGATCATTTACAAAAATGTTGAACAACACTGGGCCCAGGACAGAGCCTTGTGTTACCCTACTTGAGACATTCTTCCAGTTGGATATCCAGCCTTTTATGACTACTCTTTTAGTACGATCGCTCAGTCAGTTGTGAATCTACCTAACAGTTACCTTGTCAATCCCATATTTGGTCATTTTAATCAATCATATTAATTATTGCATTCAGTTCTGCCCAAATATTTGCCTATGCTAGCACAGTTTTGGAAGACGTTTGGCAGAATTTATTTTTATGAGAGAAGGGTTGTTGATCCAGGGAATATACCAATTGTAGGATTGGAGCCAGGAAAGAATTTTTCTCCCTTAAATGGGGAAAATTGGCTTCTACCTCATTGTGGTTTTTTTGCAGATTGTAGGCTGAACTGGATGGACAGGTGTCTTTTTTCGGCCTTACATACTAGATTATGTTCATTTTTGCAAACTGACTATTGAATTCCATGGACACGAAGTCTTGTATTCCATGACGCGGGTATAACGGATGAAGCCCTGTGACCTGACCCAACCTCCCTTTTCCACCGACCCATTAAACATGCTACAACTTCTAGCTTTTGGATAAATTTGGCCACAGCAGCCATTTATTGTAAAACTTTTAACAATTAGTAAAAACATCATGAAAATAAACAACCCAATGGAAAAGGGAAGTCCTTGGAGCCTCAACCACCTCTGTCGCCTCACCAACAGGGAAGGAATTTCTGTACTGCCTCCCGCCGCTCACCATCTATCCGACTCGGGAGACCAATTCCTTCCCGCTAAAACTCCCGTCGCAAGACAGCTGACTCGGGAGGCAAACACCCGGTTGCCCCTAGTCGCCAATCTCCCGACTCAGAGACCCGCTAGCCATTCCTAGGCTAGCCCCAACATCTCTGCAGGGACTCCGGACTGACAGAGCCGAGAGGCGACAGACTAAGCACACACTCATGAACCAAGGGGGGAAGGTAGCTATACAGCCCCTGCCTTCTCCCCACCCCACGTTTCAGCTGACTCCAAGGACTCCCCCCTTTTCTAAAATGCCACAGCCAGCATGGCATGACCGCCTTATGCCTGCGCCGCATCCCACAGAACTAACGCTCGCTCTATCCCTTCCTGCACCCCTTCCAACCACAGATCCGTGCCGATTTCATTCAGATGCACACCGTCACTTCTCCAGAAATAACCAACTCCTTTTTCCAGATCTATATGCCGCACC
The DNA here is from genome assembly GCF_035609145.1 of Eleutherodactylus coqui. Lineage (NCBI taxonomy): Eukaryota > Metazoa > Chordata > Amphibia > Anura > Eleutherodactylidae > Eleutherodactylus > Eleutherodactylus coqui. Next base: position 70,563,528 of record NC_089847.1, read on the forward strand.
GCTACGCCTCCATTACGCCCCACAAAGCGGGACACCTCCCGGTTAAGCTTAATCCTGGCCTTATCCATCGCCTGGACCGCCAAACTTTACGTAGGACAATATCCGACCAGACCAAAATCAAACCCCGGTACATTGTCAATAGACGAAGCATGTCGTACCGTATGTCCCTGAATAAATCCCTGAAAAGGTCTACGCCCCAGGTCGTTACCCCCAACATGCAGTACCAGGATGTTAGGCAACTTGTCTAGCGTGACTAGGCGCTGAACGTCCTGCAAAACCCGGAACCAAGCCATTCCTCTAACTCCAATCCCCCGCATTACCGCCGTATCCCTACTATAATCGTATAAATGACACCCTGGCATGTGGCATTAAAACCCCCAACAAATGTGGTCTGATGTAACCTTTAAACCTTCCCGACTTCCAACGACCAATTCCCATCACCGCTCGGCTATCCAAACCCCTTTCTGCAGCTTCTGTCGCCGCCCCTATCCTAAACGAATGCGTCCCAAAATTAGAACTATCTAGGCCCAATTTAACCAACGTTCTCTCAAACACAGCCGCAAACTGAAATCTAGACAAAAAGCAACCGTCTTTATGCCGCAACAAAGGCCCTGCCCTGGCCCCAGACAAAAAACTATAGTCCTCCCAACATTTTACTGGGCACATGGTATCTCCCCGCACTTGCCCCACTGTCAACAGACGACCTTTCCCTTCTTGACACGTCTTGGAACGACGGATGAAGATTTCTAGCCGCCCGTTTATCACTTTAATATCCTCTACTTGCAAGCTCCCCCCCCCCTTTCATCACACTGGGTGAAACAAGTTCCCCCACTCAAAGAGCCCCGAAAAAGGCCAACGAACAGGCCAACTTAAATACTCGAAATCGTCATCGCATACCCCTTTCAAAGCGTCCCCCATTCTTTTTAACAATTCGAAAGATACCGGTCGTCACCTATCTGGACCCCCACCTCCCCTTCTAAAACCTTCCGGTGCCTGCCTCACCAAAAGTCTTTGGTTATGTCCGTCAATCCCCTCAACTTTGCGTCAAAAGCTACCCCCCCCCCCAAGTAAACGTATTAACCCTAGCCACCGACAGACATTTTTCCCGGACTTTTTCCTAACCATCCCAACAACGCCCCTATCGCATCCTCATCAGTGAACACATTACCACACTGCTTCAACCACTCCCATTTCAACCACACTGCCTCGTAGGTCACCCATGTACTCCGAGCCAGCGAGGTACCTATCAAGTGCCTCACTGCTCACTGACCACACTCTAGATGTGTCTCGGGCAAGACACCCCTTCCTCCTCTGCTCCCGGGGCCAACCGTCTGAATCGCTCCCACTGAAAACGAGAAAGAGCATCCGCGATTGAGTTGTTTACCCATGGCAAGTGTACCGCCCCAATCCAAGCGTTCAGAGACAACGCTTTCAGCACCAAGTGGCGCAATAAAGCCACCACTGTGGGGGGACGAGGCAGTTTGTTTATTGCCTGCACGACCCCCAAACTGTTGCAGTGAAAGCGCACCTTTTTGTCCCTAAATTGATCTCCCCATAACTCTACCGACACTATGATAGGGAAAAGTTCAAGCAACACCAAGTTCTTAACCAAACCCGCCGAGAACCATTCGAGCGGCCAACTAGCTGCGCACCACCGGCCTTGGAAGTATACACCAAAACCAGTACTCCCTGCGGCGTCGGTAAACATCTCCAAATCAAATTGTCCAACACTTCCTCCATCATTACGGACCGCCCATTATAGTTCTCCAAGAACGCCGCCCACACTGCCAAATCCCTCTTATGGCCCTTGCCTAGGTGGATAAAATGGTGGGGTAAACGAACCCCTGCCGTAGCTGATGCTAAGCTCCTGCTGAATATTCGCCCCATCGGCATTATTCGGCAAGCAAAACTGAGCTTGCCCAATGGCGACTGCAGCTCCCTCAAAGTAACCTTGGTGACAAACCTTGCTCTGTTTACTTCCGCCTTTTACTCTGTCAGCTTTTCCTCGGGTAATCTGCATTCCATTGCAACAGTGTCGATGGTGATGCCCAGAAACTTCAAACAACTTGTGGGCCCCTAAGTCTTCCCGGGTGCCAAGGGCACCCCGAAATGCCTGGAGAACCATTGAACTGACCCCAGCAGAGTTGCGCAAATTGATGATCTCGCTGGCCCTATGCATAGGAAGTCATCCAAGTAATGGATAACAGACCTGATCCCCATGGAGTCCCTAGCTACCCATTCCAAAATTGAGCTGAACTCTTTAAAATAAGCACACGAAATGGAACAGCCCATGGGTAGGCACCTACCCACAAAGTAACTCCCCTCCCAGAAACAGCCTAACAAACGAATGCTCTCTGGCGCAACTGGAAGTAGCCGAAAAGCTGACTCGATATCCACTTTTGCCAACCTAGCTCCCTGTCTGTACTTGCGCACCCAGGTGACTGCAGCATCAAATGAGGTATACACCACGGAACAGATTTCCGGATCTATACCATCATTACTGATGCCCCCCTTTGAGTATGACAAGATGTGTATCAGCCTAAACTTTTTCGGAACCACCCCCAGTGGTGACACCACCAAATCCGCCACCGGAGGGTAACTAAAAGGCCCCGCCATGCGGCCTAACTGAACCTCCTTAAACAATTTTCTGTTACAACTGCCGTATACCTAAGCGCCGACGGTAACTTTTTAGTTGTAACCGGAACACTATAAACTGGGCAGGAATTCTAAAACCCTGAACCCTTCTAACAATAAACTCGCCTTTTCTCTGTCTGGGTATCAATTTAGAAACGGCACCATCTTTGCCAGTTTCACTGGTGTCGTCCCTTTTTCCAGCCCCACAAACCCTTTTCCCTTTCCCTTCCTAAAACACTTTGACGCTCCATGCGACGTGGCATTACACAGGGAGCAAACATGCTGCTGTTTCCGAATTTACATTGGCCGTCATTAAACTGCCAACATAAACCGGGCCTATGACACCCCCCCCCCCCCCGTCTGTCCACCCTGACCTCCTCCCTGAGAAACACTGGCCGAGCTCGCAGTCCCGGCGCCTCCCTGAAAGGGCTGCCCATACCTCACTGGGGCCATTACCCGCAACCACAGCCCTATATACTTCTAATCCCACCGAATAGAAGGTCGGATCGCTTTCCTTTGACGAAACCTGAGCCACGTCTGACCCCCGTACGCCTTGCCCCGTACGCCACGTCTGACACACTATACGCCTTGCCTATAGAATCAAGATAACAAAAAAGGCCAGAACAGTTTTCCAGCGCTTTTTCCCCTATAACGCTAGCCAGGATAGCAAAAGCTTGAAGCCAATTAGAGAAGGTCTGTGGAATCAAACCCCACCTACGCTTCTCCTCCTCCTCCTTCTTATATTCTGTTCTTTTCCCTTTGTCCAAATTAAATTTTTCCAAATGGAGAAGAGAAAAGATTTCAACTAGAGATGAGCGAGCACCAAAATGCTCGGGTGCTCGTTACTCGGGACGTACTTTTCGCGATGCTCGAGGGTTCGTTTCGAGTAACGAACCCCATTGAAGTCAATGGGCGACCCGAGCATTTTTGTATATCGCCGATGCTCGCTAAGGCTTTCATTTGTGAAAATCTGGGCAATTCAAGAAAGTGATGGGAACGACACAGCAACGGATAGGGCAGGCGAGGGGCTACATGTTGGGCTGCATCTCAAGTTCACAGGTCCCACTATTAAGCCACAATAGCGGCAAGAGTGCCCCTCCCCCCCCCCACCACTGTCAGCATAAAGATCGTTCTCCTCTGCCATAGCTGTAACAGCTGTGGCAGAGAAGAACGATGTTAGCCCATTGAATTCAATGGAGCCGGCAATACAGCAGGTTCCACTGAAAGCAATGGCCTGCCGTCGATCGCAGGATGAATTGTCGGGAAGGGCTTAAATATATAAGCCCTTCCCTGCAATTCATCCAGAAATGTGTTACAATAAAAATATATACTGTATATACCGGCGTATAAGGCGACGGGGCGTATAAGACGACCCCCCAACTGTCACCTTATACGTCGGGAATACAGCGGAGCAAAGAATAAAAATCATTACTCACTTCTCCTGGCGTTCTGCGGCGCTGCTGCAGGCTGTCGCTCCCTCCTGGTCCCCGGCAGAGCATTGCTTTCTGGACACAGGGCTTGAAATCCCCGCCTCCAGAAAACACACGTGCCTTCAGCCAATCACAGCCATTCATTGGCTGTGATTGGCTGAAGGCACGTGTGTTTTCTGGAGGCGGGGATTTCAAGCCCTGTGTCCAGAAAGCAATGCTCTGCCTGGGACCAGGAGGGAGCGACAGCCTGCAGCAGCGCCGCAGAGTGCCAGGAGAAGTGAGTAATGATTTTTATTCTTTGCTCCACTGTATTCCCGGCGTATAAGGTGACAGTTGGGGGGGTCGTCTTATACGCTGGTATATATTTTTATTGTAACACATTTCTGGATGAATTGCAGGGAAGGGCTTATATATTTAAGCCCTTCCCGACAATTCATCCCGCGATCGCCGGCAGCCCATTGCTTTCAGTGGAACCTGCTGTATTGCCGGCTCCATTGAATTCAATGGGCAAACATCGTTCTTCTCTGCCACAGCTGTTACAGCTGTGGCAGAGAAGAATGATTTGTCTTCTATATGTTCTCAATGGGGTCGGCGCTGCTGCCGCCGGCCCCATTGAGCGCATATAGAGAAGAGAACAGGAATCGCAGATCGCACATAGGTGCGATCTGCGATTTCTATGGCCTAAGAAGGACCGTTGGGGTTCTTGAAGCCTAAAAAAACTCCTAACGCTCTCCCTATAGCAGCAGCACCAGCAGCAGCACTTTCCCTGATTTACTGTATGTCAGAAGGCATCTGTGGCGAGCCGCGGGAGGGCAGATTTTAATACTCGGGTGACACCTAATCTCGCCAGCCACTCACTGCAGGGGGGTGGTATAGGGCTTGAACGTTGCAGGGGGAAGTTGTAATGCCTTCCCTGTCTTTCTATTGGCCAGAAAAGCGCGCAAATTTCTCAGGGAAGAAAATAAAAGTAACTCGAACATCGCATGGTACTCGTCTCGAGTAACGAGCATCTCGAACACCCTAATACCCGAACGAGTATCAAGCTCGGACGAGTATGCTCGCTCATCTCTAATTTCAACGTATTCGTCCCGCCAAATCTTTTCTTTAGCCTCTTTCTTTAGGCGAGCCCCCAAGGGGCCTTCGAAGCATACATATACTTTGCCCCTCGCTCTGTCATCCAGGCGAATCCCGTCCCCGTCTTTCTCCGTCTGCACTGCTACTGTAATGGGCGCAGCCTGCAGCCCCTCCGACGACCCTGTCATGCTCCCTCCCGTAGCACTATCCTGGCCAACCGACGCATTGGACGGTATTGTCCAGGCAGATACCGGCGACGGCCCAGGCCCTACCTCCTGCTTGTGCCACAACTCCCACAATCCACCCAGAAATAACCCAAAATCATTCCCTATGCCGCATGTGCCTTCAGTCACCCCTGCGCACCCTGTCCACCCCCCAGCACTATCTGTCGTGGGCGCAACACGATTAACTGCATTAGATGTGGCGTCCCTGTGTGTTCCCTCACCTGGCTGCGTAGGGGCTGTGGACCCACCAGCCGCCGATCCTCCCTCCAACGAATCCAAGTCCTTGTCCGATAGCGGTCCTTGCTGACGATCGGGATCCACACCAGGCTGTTGTCGCTCCTTTGGAGTTACAGCCGCCCGACTGCTGCTTGTCCTGGCTCCCACAGGCCGCACGATCCTCTGCCCAGTGTGTCTGCTATGGGGCTGCTCCCCGACCGGTACCTCGCCAGGTGAGCTGCCCCACGCCACTCCAGCTCTGTCTCTTGCCTGTCCGGTGCTATGCCCCACCCCCTGGCAGCACGGGACCTAGAGCCAGAGGTGGCGCCCTGTGAGATTCCTCCCGGGCCTGCACTCCCCTCCTGCTGTTGATGTTAGCAGAGGGGCCCGTGAGGGACTCTCTATGTGGCCGGTGCATGGGGGGTCTAATCCGGGCTTAAGCGCGCCGGAGCGCGAGCCCTCCGTGGCCTTGCCTCCCTCACCGCTGCTTCCAGTGCCGCTCTCCTCGCGGCTGCCGCTGAGCTCAGACTGCCTCCTCTCCCAGTCATCGCTTCCGCTGCAGCTTAAGGCGCCGTCCCCTCGGTCTCTGTGGACAGCGAGCCACCCGCTTCTTCGCTCACGGACTAGGCGCTGCTCCGTCCAGGATCCTCATCAGCCACTCTAAGCCCCGCTCTTCCACCGCTGCCTAGATCTTCTACATCGCTGCATCCATTATAGGCGAGTCCTCTTCAGGCTCTTCCAGTCGCTCCTCTTCGGACTTTTCAGTTCTTCCTGACGCCTATCAACTTCTTACTTCTTTTCTGTCTGTCTGTCTTCTTCTCTTCAGCTCCTTCTCCGTCCTTTGCTGCCTAGAAGTGACTCCACCTACCACTGTTCCCGGACTTTCCTTCAGCCTCCCCCCCTTTACTCCTCCCTCTCTTAACCACCCCTTCAGCTTCTATTAACCCTTACCCTTCCCGTTAACCCTATCATGCGCTGCCTGCATCTATCGCCCTGCGGGCTACTATTCCGGCGCTTCTTAAATACTGGTCACCCACCATAGGATTTGAATTGTGGATTCCACGATCAACGTCTGCACGGAAGATCCATGGTAAAATGTGGGCATTGAAAGGCATGTAGTTTAGAATTTTCCTTCACACCTGTGGATATAAATTCCATTTTCACACCTGTGGATATAAATTCCATTTTCCACGAGTAAAAGAAGATTCGCAGCATGCACCATTTCACAGTGGATTCCAAACGGACGGCCTCCAATGATATCCATGGAGGCATGAGATCTGCAACCCATGCACAATTAACATTAGGTATGGGCTGCAGGAACCAGCTCCATCGCTAAGCGATGTTGCGAGAAATACAAACAAAAGGCTTATTTATAGAGAACGGCTTGTATTTCAAGCCCTTCCCCAAAAATCACTGAGGGGGTTGCCACCATCTCACTGCTTTCAATGTAGCTGCTGTAGTGCTGGCTCCATTGAATTCAATGAGATAGCATTCCAATCCTCTGCCACAGCTGTGACAGCTGTGGCAGGGGAATTCATCATCCCCACGGGGAAGTCTCCTTGTCACTGAACACTGTGACAATACTGTCACAGTATTCGGTGATTAGGGGACTCCCCGCGGAGATGAAAAAAATTCTCTTCCACAGCTGTGTCAGAGGATCTTGATCTTCTCTGTATGTTGTCAATGGGGTGAAGCCCCTGGATGTGACAGCATCCAGGTGTTTCCCATCCAAAGAATCCTGATGCCGCTGTTAGTTGCTTTTGGCAATTCGGTGTCCTATTTTTTACAGGTGCAAATTTTTTGCCCCACAAAAAACAAACAAAAAAAAAAACACAAGTCCTCACACAGCTACATTGATGGTTGAATTAAAAAAGATATGCTTTTTTAAAGGGGGAGGGAGGAAAAAAACTAAAAAACTAAAAAAGGGCCATGTCCTTAAGGAGCTAATAGTTGTTGGGTATGCTACCGGTGTCTGCCACTCTCTTGCTATTCTAGGCAATCACGGGCATTGCTCTGCTACTTCTGTATAAATGTACTAGTTTCTACTTTCTTCCAGTGCTAGCAATGCACTAGTTATCACTGCTAAGTGCTCACAGCCCAGCTGCAGCTTAATTGGTTATTACCTCCCTATTTAGCTGACCTGGGAATCCTTCATCTTTGCCTCAATATTGTTTTGTGTTTGTTTCAGACACCCAGCACATCTAGGTTGCCTGTCTCAGAAGTGTTCTGTCTATTTTAATCCTGTATCTGTTTATTCTGTCTGCTTTTTGCCTTGCGCTTTAACCTGTGTGTGTTTGTCCATTTTGTTTCATTCTGTGCATTGTATCTGTCTCTGTGGTAAGTCAGTACTGTTCTGTGTTCCCTGTTTTCAGTACATTGTCCCTGTGTCTTGTCAGGGATAGTTAGCACCGAGGTTCCAGTCTGGGACCGTTCTTATCAGAACACCTACCCTGCTTTTAGGCAGGGGTCTTCCCATGTTCCTGATTAGCTAAGGGCAAGATTCCCCATCTGAGATTACCTTGCAACTGGAGTCAGCTGCCAGCCACACTAGGTCTGCTCCAAAAGCCAGGCTGGTTGGTTAGCACAGGGAGCCCTCTTTCGCTATCTGTAACAATACTCAGAACAATACGCCAGTGCACCAGCCAGTGCTATTTAAACCCTCTAAACGCTGTTCTCTGGAAAGAAATATGTTAAAACATTAACGGTTGATGAGCCCAATAACAGATCTACCTCTGCCGAGTGTGTAACTTTTAACTCTTATCAATTAACGAGCGCTCAACTTTGATGGGATAATGCCTACTTCACATTCACTTTTTCTCTGCATTTAAGAAGATGCATAAAAATGCTGTATGTTTCAAGTCTTCTTGAGAAACCTATGGAGAAAAACACCATCACTAAAGGATTCCTGTGTCAAATTGGCCTAAACTACCAACACATGGAAAGGCTTCTGAAAGGTTTAAAGATCTGGCACTCAGATTATTCAAAACTCAGCAGTTATTTTCACCTGCTTAACAAGTCAAGTAGTCATCAAGTTATATTCTCCTGATTGTCTTGGCTAAGGTGGTTGCTTCCAATTGGTGATTTTCTAGCTTTTGGAAAACTGCAATTGCCACAGGTCCATGACAACCCAGCATGCAATATCTGCAGTATTTTTCTGTATAGTGCATTTTTAAAAATCTCAATTCACTTAAAATGAAAATGTGCATGCTTTCTACAGCCTGTTAATTTAATACATATTGGGGAACCTTTCATATTCCTTACATATTTGCCTATATATTGGAACAGTGTTTCCCCTATAGATAGCTCTAAATCCAATGCCCTCATCGAAAAAAAATTTAACTCTAGCTGTCTCTAAGAGGAGCTTGCTGAAGAGAAGTTAATAGAAATTCCACTCAGTCAATAGAAAAAAATTAAGTACAACAGTGTTCTAAGGAGTTGTAAATCTTACAGTGATGAGCTTCCCTCAGTAGAGTACAGATATCAGGGAGGGATCCAACTTTACATATCTTCTATGTTGCAAGATATAAAATCATAGCGATTTTCGGCTCGTGGACGGCAAATCGCAGCATGCTGAGAATAGCCGCGATTCTCCGCTATCAGTCTATCTGTCAGATAGGCTGACCGCAGAGATCCGTCAGCTGGCTCCTGCTCCCGGGTTTTAATCGTTAGCACAGCGGGTCCACACCCACAGCCCTAACACTACTATAGCCACTGATTGGCTGCAGCAGTCACATGTCCTGGTTAGTAGCAACCAGGAAGTACAGAGAGGATGTGAAGAAATTTTAAGTAGCACTCTCTTTGAGAGTTAATTTCTGAACCCATTGTCTTAAAGAGGTTATTATTCGAGTAATTACCCAGATCACAATTAACCCATTCCTGCTATAGGACGTACGGTTACGTCCTGTGGGGTCGGGGTATGCATGAAGAGAGATCGCGTGGCTATCATACATCGCGGGTGCAGGCTGTTTATTACAGCCGACAACCTGTGACAACAACTCCGATCAAGGCTGTTAACCCTTTAAATGCCACTGTCAATTCTGAGCCATTTTAATCCCCCAAACGTACGGGTGAGATCACGATGAGATCGCAGGGAGCCGTGCGGGTGTCAAGGCAGCTGGGGGCTTTCTGAAAGGCCCCAGGACTGTCTTGGCAGTATGCCTATCAAGCCATCCCCATGGAGTGGCTTGATAGACTGCCTGCCCGATAGCAGTATGATATAATGCTGTGGCATTACATCATACTGCAGGAGCGATCAAAGCATCGCTAGTTGTTGTGCCCTGTGGGGACTAAAAACAAAAAAGTAAAAATAAGTTCAATGAAGTTTTACTAAATGTTGAAAAAAAACCCCACCCTTTTGCCATATTTACAATAAAAGAATCTAAATAACAAAACAAAGATATATATTTGGTATCGCTGCGTCCGTAAAAGTCCAGTCTATCAAAGTAACACATTATTTACTCTGCACGATAAACGTTGTCAGAAAAAATAAAGAAAGAACACCAGAAATGCACTTTTTTGGTCATCCTGTCTCTAAGAAAAAATGCAATAAAAAGTGATCAAAAGCTTGTATGAATTCAAAAATACCAGCGCAAACTACAGGTCATCCCACAAAAAATAAGCCCTCGCACAACTATGTCGACAGAAAAATAAAAAAGTCATTGCGCGCAGAAGATGGTGGCAGAAAGTTTTTAAAAAAAATACATGTCTTTAAAAAAAATACATGTAGTACAGCAAAAAAAAAACAACTATATAAGTTTGGTATTGTAGTAATCATACTGACCCATAAAATAAAGTTATCATGTAATTTTTGTTGCAGTTTGTGCACCGTATAAACAAGACGCACCAAAAGTGGACATAAGTTTGGTATCATACTATGCGTACTGACTAGAGATGAACGAACGTACTCGTTTCGAGTAATTACTAGATCGAGCATCGCTATTTTCGAGTACCTGGCTACTCGGGTGCAAAGATTCGGGGGACGCCGGGGAGCGGGGGATGGCGTGGTGGAGCGGGGGGTAGCAGTGGGGAACAGGGGGAAGCTCTCTCTCTCTAACTCTCCCCCCCCACTCCCCTCTGCAACCCCCCGCTCACCCACGGCGCCCCCCGAATCTTTTCACCCGAGTAGAGAAGTACTCGAAAATCACGGTGCTCGAGTGAAAAAGGGGCGGGGCCGAGTACGTTCGCTCATCTCTAGTACTGACCCATAGAATAAAGTTATCAGGTCATGGCAGAATTTCTTTTTTATTCCATATCACTCCACTTAGATTTTCTTAACAGTTTTCCAGTACATTATATGGTACACTAAATAGTACTATTAAAGTATACAACTTGAACGAAAAAGCAAGCCCACATACAGCTAGGTCGATGGATAAAAAAAAAAAAGGAGTTACGATTTTTTTAAAAGGGGAGAAGAAAAAACAAAAATGAAAGAAAAAAAAAGCCAAGTCATTAAGGGGTTAAAGAAACACTGGAACAATGAAAAAAAACAAAAAAAAGTATTAGGTCTCTTTTACATGAGCATATTTTGAGTCCTCCTAAATGGACAAACTTTGCAATATACTCTGAGAGCCGGCGCATTAGCGATGTCGTGGTCGTGCGAGGCTTGTACTAAAATAGGACATGCTGTGATTTTATCGGACCGGTTTTCCGCAATCAAAATTGCACCTTTCTGCATTGTTTGCATAAACCAATGCAATCCTATGGCAGCATTCAACGACAGAAATTCTGCGCAAAATCCCGCTGCGGAATTTCTGCTTGTGTGCATTCAGCCTAAGGCACCCTTTCAACGATCTATCAAAAACGGTCACACTGAAGAATCTTTTAAGAAAATAGTTAAACCCTAAATTGCTAATAATTTCATATTATAGAATCGCTACTTTACCTCTTAACTACCACCTACTGGCATAATATGTATATTTATGGTCTTAATTATAATGTGAGATCCTTTTACATTGCAAGAATTTTTTTGGCTTACTTGATCATCTTATTCTTGTTATGGGAAATTCCATAGGAAAACCATTTCTCTTGAACTAGCTTGAGTGTGTTGTATGTATAAACTACATTAGACAATAAAATATTTCTGTAATCAATTTAGGTGGCATTTACACATGCCAGCTTTGTGGCATTTTTTGCCAAGATTTGTGAAGAATCCAGGCAAAAAATCTCACTAAATCGGCATGTATAATTACACCCGTAAAGCTTACACATGGTTTCCATGTGGTTCAATACATATCGGGAATACGACAGAAAAAAGTTTTGTATGAATCATATTAAGTCAGTAGCATATAGCAGTACAGTCCCTATATGATTTGAAGGCAGTGCTATGGCTCTGTACTAAAGGGGTCATAATATGGTTGTGTGCATGATGCCTTGGAACTCTGACATATCTCAAAAATACCCAGAGTCATATCTATAAGTTTCTATAGGCCACATGTATACCAAAAAAGTGTATTAGGTTAACATCTGGATACTGTTACTTGACTAGAAAAAAAAAAGAAAAAAATATAACATGAGGTTTAGCTTTTATTTAATAATGAATTCCAATTTTAGAAAGGGAACAAAATGACTTATACCTCAAGTGCATGCCCTGAATGTGGTGATTAGAGTGTAATGACAACTTTGCTTTTACTTCGGCTTTCGGGTGAAAGTTAGTTGCAGGGGAAAAACTGCTGTAATATTATCAACAAATTACAGCTAATTGTATGCTTAACACTCGCCCTGACCCAATTACTCTAAATATGCATGTATTGCACATAACAACCAAGAAGACTTTTTTTTTTTAACTCCTACAAACATAGGAATTTACACACAGCATAAAAATAAAGCTACTTCTGAAACATGAACTCACATAAAAAAACCTTTGCTGGCCTAACAGGTGATTAAAACAAACGTATACCAAAAAATTACTTAACCCAAACACATTGGTCACAAAGAGGTTAACTCTCATTTCAAACTCTGCTAAATAACAAGAACAAGTAACAAAACATGATAGATCATGTGCTGTATCCACTGCTAAAGACATCAAATGTAAGAACTGCAGAGCAAGATACGTGCGCTGTAAAAAAAAAAAAAAAAAAACACTTGTGAGAGAGCCCTAAGAAAAAAAAAAAGTTAAAAATGATCAAGGAACAGATAAGTATAGGGTTAAATAAAAGAAATAAGAATGCGAAAAGGAGATGACATGTAATTGTGAACAAGCAAAAACCACAACATGAAAATGACTAGCAAAGCAGGAGGCAAAGGTGAAAAATCCCAAGGATTACTAAAAGTGAAAGACACAAGTTTAACAGCATGCAGTACATAGTAACAATAAGAAAGTCTTCTCACCACAGCTGAGACATGTTTGTTCTGCAATGTCAACTCTCTGCACCTCTTCCAACTTCCTCTCTGAACATCTCAAGTGTTCTTATTTTCTGTGTACAACTTCAGAGACAGGAAATTCAAGGGTTGCTCTGTCCTGTGTGCCCCTCCCCTCCCTGCTTGGAAGTTACTTAACTTCACACAACAGAGGAGGCTCTGACATGAAGGATGAGGCAAATTCGTGCCAGATTCACTCCTGCATACAAATAAAAGGTGTTGTCTCGATGGCTAATTGGAAAATGGAAAAACTGAGATTTGTTTCAGCCATGCGATGCATACACGAAAATGTCTCAGGTTGTCTGAGAACTATCAGACAACAGATCACACAAGGATTCTGGATTTCAAAATGTCAGAACAGGTTTTTTGAAAATAGAAGTAGGAGCACTGAGTTTGTCAAATGGTATCGCTAAAATGTTAAACGTGACTTCTGCTTACTGCAGTATGATTGAGAGTTGTTTAGAATATAGTTTTCCTTGTCTCTGAACTGTTGGTAAAAGGCTAGGGCTACTTTCGCCATTGATCAGTGTCACGGTCAAAAATGGTAAAGTTTACAGCGTAGGCCTACGACCTCACAATTTATTATAAAACTATTCAATTGTGTTCTGCAACTCGTAGATAACAAGTAATTTGTAATGTTTACATGGTTCACAACATGACCGCATTGAATGCTCTAAGGACTTAAACACATGGGAGTGTTTTTGTCCTGTTATATGCAATCTACACTGCAATCTTTGGCTATGCAACCTGTGTCATGGTCAAAGTCGCTGTGTAGCCCCAGCCTTAGGCCGGATTCACATGGAGACATTTTCATGCACAATATGCAGAGAATATAACCCATTGATTTCAATGGATTTGTTCACATAAGCGTTATTTGTGCATGCAATATGTTGTCACAAAAAACAAGCAGTATGCTCTCTTTTCCTGCACCTTTGCGCAGGGAAAGAGCACATATAAAACTCATGAAGCTAATTTGTCATTGCAATGGCTAAGAGCCTCATTACATACTTTTTTTCTGAGTGCAAAAGCAGCACACAATTTGCGCACGCAAAAAATACAGTTAAAAAACATAGTTGCACACGCAAACACACAACGCCCGTTTTGCAAAAATGCAGAGCAAATGCTCAAGTAAATCCGTGTGAATCTGGCTGTAAGCACCTTACCGACACTGGGTAGAAGCCACGGGTACAGTAGCCATGCAAGTCTGGAGAGGTAATCAGGAACGAGCCAGGGCCAGGAGAGAGAGGCAGGAACTGGATCAGGAGCAAGGAACCTGAAACAAGGATTCAGCAAGGGAGCTTGTCCAAGGAGCTGGATAGCTCAACATGAAATGCTGCTGGCTGGAGCGCAGGAGGTCCCGGTTCGATCCAGACAGTAGCCACCTTCCCCTTCGAGGATGGCCTCCAGACTTCCCAGCTGCTGGTTTTCCTGGATATCTCTTGTGAGTTTCGGGGGAGGAATATTGCAGTCTGGCTCCTATTAATTTTCTTCCGGTTCATGGCCTTTCCACTGCATCAGGTACTGCACATTCTCAAGTTCAGAATCTTATACTATATATTCTTTCTCCCCTTGCACTTTTACTGGTGCAGAAGGTGGCTGATTTCTTTCAGCAAACATCTTCTCCTTGACCAGTTTAAGCAGGGACATGTGGAAAACAGGATGAATCCTTAGACTGGCCTGGAGCTTCAATCAAAATGCCACCTGGCTGACCCTCGCCGAGACTGGTAATGAATGGCTCAATGAATTTTTGCCCAAGTTTGGGAGAGGGTACATAGGCCTTCAGGTTTTTGGTGGATAACAGGACAGGAGTATTAGCAGGAAGGCCAGGAATGAAAATGGGGTGCATCCCATACTTGACAAAGAACGGACTCTGGGCAGTAGAATCATATATGGGCATTATTATACGAGAACTCTGCTGTTGATAATCCACCCAATTGTCTTGTATATGGAAGATGAAGCATCAGAGATACTGTGTGCGCTGAAATGCATGCAAGTGTTATGGTGGTCATTTTGCAAGTATTATGATGATTATTTTGAAAGATTAAAGTTGAAGTTAAATATACTCTGTGGAATCCTGCTGGACTTTTGCTTCTACTTAACTCCTTCTATTCTATGGAAATGATGGACCTATATTATGGACTGCTTGCTAGAGATGATTTGCACCTTACAAAAACACGTAAGCATTTTTTGGTGGATGCCTTGCTTCACTCATTAGGAGAGCTTTAATCTAGAACAATATGGGAAGGGAAGTGAAAGGCCAGGTAAAAATATACAGCTAATTAATACATTTAGGAACCTTGCTATTAGAAGTGGAAAGAAAGAACAAAGACAAAAAATTCTGAAGAAAAGTAGAGAAGCAAGGGATACCAATCACAAACTAAAATGTTTGTGCACAAATGCACAGAGGATGGGAAACCTATGGAAGCCGTTCATATCCGCGGCACAGCCAAAGCTGTTTTGTGCTGTGCCGCGGATACCTGGAAGAACAGAAGATCTTTTTTTAATATTGGTGCGCATGCACGCGGCACGCTGCCAGAGCACATCCACCGACCAGAAGAAAGAAAATCCGGCCAGCACAGAGGGGAGCCACGCAGCATCCAGAGAGGTGAGTATAATGTATTTTCCCTCTCCATGTCCGCGGGCATGCATGGATTTCACTGCGGGATTCAGCAGTGAAATCCGTGCATGCAAGTGGACATGAAGCCTAATAGAGAGAGTTAGATAGATATGAGAAAGATTCAGAGAGAGAGAGAGAGAGAGAGAGAGAGAGAGAGAGAGAGATAGATAGATATGAGAGAGAGAGAGAGAGAGAGAGAGAGATAGATAGATAGATAGATAGATAGATAGATAGATAGATAGATAGATAGATAGATAGATATGAGAGAGAGATAGATAGATAGATATGAGAGAGAGAGAGATAGAGATAGATAGATAGATAGATAGATAGATATGAGAGAGAGAGATAGATATGAGAGAGAGAGAGAGATATGAGAGAAAGAGAGAGAGAGAGAGAGAGAGAGATATGAGAGAGAGAGAGATATGAGAGAGAGAGAGAGATATGAGAGAAAGAGAGAGAGAGAGATATGAGAGAGAGAGAGAGATATGAGAGAGAGAGAGATATGAGAGAGAGAGATAGATAGATATGAGAGAGAGAGATAGATTTGAGAGAGAGAGATAGATAGATATGAGAGAGAGAGAGATAGATTTGAGAGAGAGAGATAGATAGACACATAGAAAGACATACAGACAAGCAGATAGATAGATACATACCCCTGGTGGCCGGACCTCTTCTTTGGTGAGGAGAGCAGCTGTGTCAGCAGGAGGCAAGCAGCTGGGAGATGACATCATCATCCATGGTCCACTCGATGCTGTGCTGAGCCGGTGAGTCTGTGTCTTCTCCCCCCCCCCCCCTCCTCTTCCCCTGTCCTCTCCAAGTCCTCCCCCCTCCCTTCTCCTGCTCTTCACTCTGGTTCGTGCTGTCAGCTGGACCGCACTAAGCACGCGGCAGCCGACAGTGCAGTGAAAGACCGGCCTCTGGGCCCCCTCAAGCGCAGGGGCCGGGTCGCCGTTGCGACCCCGGCACCCCCTGCCGGTATGCCTATGGTAGATAGAGTATATCTTGACTTTAGTAAAGCATTTGAGAAAGTATCTCATACCATACTTACTGAAAAAAATGACCAAATATGGGATTGACAAGGCAACTGTTAGGTGGATTCAAAACTGGCTGAGTGATCGCACTAAAAGAGGGATCATAAATGGAAGAATGATCAAGTAGGGTACTACAAGGCTCTGTCCTAGGCCCAGTGTTGTTCAACATTTTTATAAATGATCTGGAGGAGGGAATTGATAGGAAACTGATCAAATTTGCCGATGACTCAAAGCTAGGATAGCTAACACTAGGGAAGAGAGTATTCAAAAAGATCTCAAAAAGCTTGAACAGTGGACGGTGACTAAGAGAATGGTATTTTACAAGGAGAAATGCAAAGTTCGACGTCTGGACAAGAAAGATGAAAAAAGCACATACAGAATGGGAAAAATTGGGCTAAGCAGCAGCATATGTGAAAAAGATTTGGGTATACTAATAGAAGAATCACCGCTGCAGAGGACCAGAATATGCTTTAACCATTATCACAGACTGTAATCCCAGTTTTATTTATTTTTTTTATAAAACTTAACTTTTAATTAACTATTATAGTCTAAAATCCTAAATAGAAGGGAAGGCTTTCATAAAAGAACTTTTAATTGCGTATGCAGATGATGCATCTCATTAGTCTCTATATATCTCATAAGGCACCTTAAAGATAATCTGCTCTGAAGTGTTTTCAGACTCTTTATTGGGTCTCTGGAAAATTTCACACCAGCTTTTGTAGCAAAGGCGCACTAGATGATGTTTATGCGTCTTTTATTATGCTGGTTTGTGGATAAACAGGGATATGATATTACTCTCTGTATATCTCATGAGGCACCTTGCGGACCATCCGCTGTGAGGTATTTGCAGATTTTTTATTAGATCTCTGGGTAATTACACACCAGCTTTTATAAAAAAAAGGCGCACTAAGTGATGTTTATGCATCTCTTTCGCGCTGGTTTGTGAATATGCAGAGATGTAATCTCAATACCTATGGTCCTTTGAGAAAATATTACATTTTTAAAAGAAAAACGTGTAATCTCCTTTTTTGGTTCTGTTCTCTCTATATACCATGCTCAACGCGTTTCCTCGCTCACGCGATTCACCAGGAGCAATGTTACCAAACGCATAGAACCAGATGCTACAACCAAGATCCGCAACTCTCTATTTATAAGCACTTTAATCCCCTAGGGTCTTTGACGACTAGTGGGATTGATTGTACAGAGTGCATCAGATCAAAATAATGGCTAGCGTCTGCATACTCAAAAATGAATTATGAGTTCGTAACGCTATGTAACCAAATGACCTTCTGTAAATATCATATTACTTGGTTACAACTGTGCTGCACAAACACTTGTGTCTGTTTTTAAACAAACACGTGTGCTGCCAGAGCCCAAATCTAGGGCTTTTTTCAGAATTCTGACACCAATTTGTCGTGATGCCAGATAGTTTCTAACCTGGCTCATTCACTACTGCCCCTAGATTTCAAAGTTTCAAAAACCCCCCTATTTATCAGGGTACCGGCATGTAACCTAGAGTCCCTTCCTGAGCTCAGGCACTAGTGCTAATAACCAGTAGCCCGGCTTTTCAGAGAGGTCAGCAACACACAAAATAACAAACAAGGAGAATCTGGCAGCAACTCCAGCCTTAGTGGTAGGCTGGAGGCATCTGATGTGCAGTCAGCCAGGTGTTCCTTTATAAAGCCCCAGTACGACAGTCCCCCCTGTGGGTGTGTACCTGTTGGCCAATCAGCTATTATCACAGTCATTCAATGGGTGTGTTTTTTTCTTTTTTTTTGTATAGAGACATCCGATCCAAAGCATACCTATGTCATTCTGCTGTGAATGGAGACCGTTCCTTAGGCGATGTGATCACATAATGTCCTTTGTCATCTGATCTCCTATAAAGAGTCTTGATGACAATATTTCGCTCCGTGCAGTAGCGCGGTTACTTCCGGGGTCACATGATCAAAGTCCCTGCGTCACTATGAGCAATAATGCAGCGTTCTTATCTATAGACCTCCTTTACCTTTCCTGATATATGGGAAGAAAAAGAGGTGTGCAGCGCTGCTCCTATTCCAACGTAGTTAGGACCTGTGCTATTTAGTAAATCCAGCAGCGGAACACCTATATTACTAGCTCCACCCACCGTTCGATCAGGTGGGGAGTTGCATCATCCCCTGGATGGTCAACAGATTCGGCTGGACAAAGGACATGGCCCTCTTTTTGCATAAACTTAAATGGAGAAAGTTCTACGCTGTTCAGGATAGACAAAAATTAACAGATTTGGGACTTGAAATGAATGACCTACAGGGACTAAGGGTACTGGAAGCATTAGAGAATGAAAACTGCAAGACATCAGGAGAAGGCCCCTTCACAGAATTGAGACTTAATAGCACAAAAAATGCACCCCCTAACCAGTCAACCTTTATAGGCATATTCGAGAAGATCATCTTGAATGAAATAAAGGATTTACCAAATCCAAGAGGACGGGGTGGAAATATGAGCACAAATGAATTACAAGCACTTCAAAACCTAGAAAATGATCCAGATATCGTAATAAAAGCCTCCGACAAAGGGGGCAATATTGTAGTGATGTCTCGGGAGGGATATATTGGAATGTGTGATGCATTACTAGGGGACCGGCTAACATACAGACGATTACCCTCAGACCCAACGGACATCTTCTTGAAAGATCTTAAATCAATTCTGGATGAGGCGCTACTTCATAAGTTGATTGATAGGACCGAGTATAACTTTATGTTACCAACACACCCAAGAATAGCAACGTTCTATTCTCATCCAAAAATACATAAGGGGCTTGACCCCCTTAAGGGTGCCTGCACACGAACGGAATTTCCAGCGCGTTATTTTAGGCACATTATCTGCCCCAGACCGCAGCCAATATACTCCTATGAGGATCCGCAGTTGTCCCCAGACGGACGGCTTTGTATCGCGTTTTTTCACGCGCGTGAAAAAATCTGCGACCTGTTCTAATTTGGGTCGGATTCTGCGCGTGAAGCCTCCAATACGAGTGAATGGGTGCGTTTTTTCATGCAGTACATCCGCAGTGCAGCTGCAGATGGAGTCACTGGTTGCTATGACTACAGGAAGTAGGCATGGTAGGAGGCGTCCCAACACACAGCAGAGCTTCACAGGCAAATTTGTAGAGGGAGATAGGTAGTATTTCTTGCCAATGCAGGATGCAAGAATGCAAAATCTGTAGTAATGAATTCCTCTTGTGAATTTTTTTGCAGTGACTGAAATAAAGTCACGCTGGAGAAGCGCCTGAAAAAAGTTACATGGATCAACCATGCCCACAAAGACATCTGCTCACCGGGTGAAAGCATGTTGCCAGAATAATTTAACGGTGCTCGCACAAGCAAGAGGGACAAAACGGAGTCTGGGTGTTGGTTTTTAAGCTGTTTTCCAAGGAATGGACAGTTCTCTAGGGGTTGGGTTTACAATAAGGGGTGTCTGCTGGTTTTTCTGCGCGTTTTTTTCCGCAACACATCCGCGTATATCCGCGCGTGATTTTTCACGCATCCACACCTATCCGCAAGCACATTTAGGTACCATACGCGCGTGAAAATCCGCTAGCGGAATCCGGAACGCTCGTGTGCAGGCGGCCTAAAAAGGAAGACCGATAGTGTCGGGCATCGACAGCTTAGCCCAAAACATAGGTACTTACATTGACAAGATATTACGACCATTCGTAGAAGCACTGCCGTCGTTCGTGGAAGATGCGTCCGACGTCTTGCGACGGATTGAGGGGTTATATGTAGAACCACGTCATGTTGGCAAGTTTAGACATCGAATCATTGTATAGTTCAATCCCACATGAGGCAGGGCTACGAGCTGTCGATCATTTCCTCCGACAGAGAGGGAACGATTTCTCCAAGCACAACCGGTTTGTCCTCCATCTCCTGAACTTCACATTAACACACAACTACTTCCTGTTTAATGGCAGGTTCCTCCACCAGCTCAGGGGCACCGCGATGGGGAGTCCATGTGCCCCATCCTATGCCAACTTGCTCCTGGGCTGGTGGGAGGATAAATGCGTATTCGTAGAACCCCATAATGATTGGACGTGTCAGATCCTCCTCTGGGTAAGATTCATTGATGACATTCTAATATTATGGAATGGAACAACAGAGACATTCAATGAATTCGTTGGAGTTCTGAATAACAATGAAATCAATCTGCGTATAACATTTGAAATACAAATGGAAACAATCGCATTTCTGGATATAAAAATCTCAAAAACAGCAGAGGGAATCTTGAACTCTACCCTGCACAGAAAAGAGACGGCGACAAATAGCCTCCTATCTTGGCACAGCGCACACCCTTTTACTTTAAAAAAAGGAATACCACCTGGATAGACTATATGACCAACAATCCCTAAAAACAGGAAAAGGCAATGCCACCTCCCTTAACTGCTAAACCCAGATGAGGTGGACCGGCTGACCCTCCACATGTTATAACTTCCCCTCCGTGGACCGAAATCCCCCCCCCCCCCGCCCTACCCAAACCCTGGAAACATACGGTAGAATGGTAAATCCGATAGATTTTGGACTCAAATAATTCAACAGTCTCGATCAGAAGTGTACCTCCTTTATTTCATGTTATTTTACTTCATGTTATTTCATCCTACCTTATTTTGTTCCTTTTCAATAGGTTATATATATATGCTCTAGTCTGCGCTGTAGTCCCGGTATAATTTGGATATTGCCACAGTATTACTACATTTCAATATGTTAACAATGAAAAGGGTTTCTTTGTTTTTTTCTGTCTTTTTCTTCTCTTTGTTTTTTCTTTTTTTTTTGGAATTGTAATGGAAAATTGTTAATAAAAAGGTAATTATTAAAAAAAAAAAAAAAAGGAATACCGAAGGGGCAGTTTCTTCGAATTAGAAGAAACTGCTCCTCGGATGAGGACTTCAAACTAGAAGCCCACAAACTTAAAAAAAGATTCCAGGATCGAGGCTACCCTCCTGAAATCATTGATGAAGCCTATCAGGCAGTGGCCCCAATAAAAAAGAGGAATTACTACTACCGCGACCAAAAAGAACGGATGACAGTATCAGGATCATTGGAACCTTCGATGAAGGGGTCCCAATGATGCGGAAATTACTAAAAAAAACACTGGCACATCCTGAAAGAGGATCCAGATCTGAGAGAAATCCTCCCAGAAACACCAAGCCAGACTTTCCAGAGGGGGAGGAATATAAAGGACTAGCGTACCCGTCGCGCGTTGCTGCGAAGACAGACATACATACATACTACGTTTTTATATATCTAGATGACGGCAGCAGCGACCACTGAGGTTTACCGCTGGGGTATGTCACTCTTATTACTAATGGGGGGAGTTATTACTAATGGGGGGAGTGTCACTATTATTACTGCTGTGGGATGTCACTATTATCGCTGGGGTGAAGGTGTCACTATTACCGCTGGGGTATGTGTACATGTGGCAGAAATGGGCAGGGCTCTTTCAGAATAGACCGGGTGCAGATTTTGACTGCTTTTTAGATGCGGAAATGCTGCAGAATTTTCCACAGAAATCTCCGCTGAGCACATTCTGCAGTATTTCCGCGTCCAAAAAGCAGTCAGAATCTGCACCCGGTCTATTCTGAAACAGCCTTGTCCTTTTTAGAACGACGGGGGTAAAATCATACGTTGTGATAAGCCCCGCCCCCTGACGTGTTGGCACTTTGCGATACATAAGTGGGTTTTGGGTTGTAGTTTGGGCACTCGGTCCCTAAAAGGTTCGCCATCACTGGCCTAGTACATGTTTGCCCACTTCCAACTCCAATGGAGACTGACTGTAAATGGCTGGCGTGCTCTAGTATTTATGGTTTCAAGCTGTACGTGTCATTGCATACAGTCTATCTATCTATCTATCTATCTATCAGGGTTATTGCATACAGTCTATCTATCTATCTATCTATGACATCAGGAAATGAGAGAATTAGATTTTGTAGGCCGCTGCTTCCCCCTTGCGGGCTGAATAAAATAGCCGTTGGGTGGAACATACAATTTATCCGGCTGCTGTGGCTTCTTAGGAAGATATCCTAGTACTTGTTTACCCACTTCCAACTCCAATGGTAATTGGCTGGCGTGCTCTAGTGGTTCCAAGCTGTACGTGTCATAATAGAGCCTTAATGACATCACAATGCAGCTTTATAGAACATGTTGGGGCATGTTCAAGGGCGTCCGATGTTGATGACATCAGTGATGACATCACAATAGCAGGTGGCTTACTTATTCGATCTACGTGGGGGGGGGGCGTAACTTTCGACGACGCTCGCGAGCCATTTATCATAGGATATTTGTACTATGCCTATAATCTTCCCAGGAGTGTGCTTAACAACTTCCCAAAGTTTCATGGCGATCGGATGAATGGTGTAGTAGCGCATAAAGGACAAACAGACACGCACGCAGACACGCACGCACGCACGCAGACAGACATACATTCAATTTTATATATATAGATAGACTTATTGAAAGTCATTTACCATCAAGTACTGGACCCAGGACGTGGTTAGGGGCGAACATCCCAAATGGAACATTCTCTTGCGGGAATTGTTCAGTATGTGAAATGATCCAGAAGGGGTTGGAGTTTCAAAGCGTGTCCACTGGTCAAACATTCAGAATTAAAGAGTTTTTCAACTGCAGATCTAGTCATCTAATCTACCTTGCTACTTGTACTTGCCCACTAAATTATGTGGGCAAGACAACACAGCAACTACGACGACGCATCCAGGGACATGTGGGCAACATTAGGCAAAAGGAGAAGACTAGAGATGAGCGAGCACCAAAATGCTCGGGTGCTCGTTACTCGGGACGAAATTATCGCGATGCTCGAGGGTTCGTTTCGAATAACGAACCCCATTGAAGTCAATGGGCGACCCGAGCATTTTGGTATTTCGCCGATGCTCGCTAAGGTTTTCATGTGTGAAAATCTGGGCAATTCAAGAAAGTGATGGGAACGACACAGCAACGGATAGGGCAGGCGAGGGGCCACATGTTGGGCTGCATCTCAAGTTCCCAGGTCCCACTATTAAGCCACAATAGCGGCAAGAGTGGCCCCCCCCCCTCCCAACAATTTTTACTTCTGAAAAGCCCTCATTAGCAAAGCATACCTTAGCTAAGCACCACACTACCTCCAACAAAGAACAATCACTGCCTGCATGACACTCCGCTGCCACTTCTCCTGGGTTACATGCTGCCCAACCCCCCCTGCACGACCCAGTGTCCACAGCGCACACCAAACTGTCCCTGCCCAGCCTTCAGATGCCCTCATGCCACGTCACACTCATGTCTATTTAGAAGTGCGTCTGCCATGACGAGGAACCGCAGGCACACACTGCAGAGGGTTGGCACGGCTAGGCAGCGACCCTCTTTAAAAGGGGCGGGGCGATAGCCCACAATGCTGTACAGAAGCAATGAGAAATATAATCCTGTGCCACCGCCATCAGGAGCTGCACACGTGGGCATAGCAATGGGGAACTTATGTGCCACACACTATTCATTCTGTCAAGGTGTCTGCATGCCCCAGTCAGACCGGGCTTTTTAATTCATAGACACAGGCAGGTACAACTCCCTATTGTGAAGTCCCTGTGGGCCGACAGCATGGGTGGGTGCCAGGAAGCCACCGGCGGTACATAAAAATATCCCATTGCATTGCCCAACACAGCTGAGGTAGTAATGTCGTGCTTAATACAGGTGGGCTTCGGCCCACACTGCATGCCCCAGTCAGACTGGGGTTCTTTAGAAGTGGAAACAGATGCATTTATAATTCCCTGTGGACCCACAGCATGGGTGGCTCCCTGGAACCCACCGGCGGTACATAAAAATATCCCATTGCATTGCCCAACACAGCTGAGGTAGTAATGTCGTGCTTAATACAGGTGGTCTTCGGCCCACACTGCATGCCCCAGTCAGACTGGGGTTCTTTAGAAGTGGAAACAGATGCATTTATAATTCCCTGTGGACCCACAGCATGGGTGGCTCCCTGGAACCCACCGGCGGTACATAAAAATATCCCATTGCATTGCCCAACACAGCTGAGGTAGTAATGTCGTGCTTAATGCAGGTGGGCTTCGGCCCACACTGCATGCCCCAGTCTGACTGGGGTTCTTTACAAGTGGAAACAGATGCATTTATAATTCCCTGTGGACCCACAGCATGGGTGGGTGCCAGGAAGCCACCGGCGGTACATAAAAATATCCCATTGCATTGCCAACACAGCTGAGGTAGTAATGTCGTGCTTAATACAGGTGGGCTTCGGCCCACACTGCATGCCCCAGTCTGACTGGTAATATGTACCTTAACAGTAACCTCGTTGGTGGTAATGTGGTGGTGACTGCGGACCTGGTAGCACGGTTTAATGTAGTTGGTTTTCGGAATGTGGCCAGGATTAAGTGGGCCGTGGCGGGGGGATGGTGGTGGTGCTCTCTTGTTGTGTCGTTAAAGGTGAAATTCTTGGACTGCCACCAGACGGACCAATGCAAAGGTATTTGCCAAGAATGTTTTCATTGTTGGAGGAGGAGGGGGATGTTTTGGAGGCACTATGTGTCCTCTACACGTGTCCGTTGTTATATGCACCTTAACAGTAACAGCGTTGGTGGGAAATGGCCTCGCCACCATCATGTCTTTGTGAAGCCTCTGTTTCCACACCCCAGTGACATACCATTAGCAGCGGTATAGGCAGAGCCCAGAATTATTAACATTTCAGCGGTAGCATTAGGGACAGGCCCCACTAACATATCACTAGCAACAGTATAGGGGGAGCGCAGTCTTAGTTCCATTTCAGTAATAGTAGCACTCAAGACAGGCCCCAGTAACATTCCCATTGCAGCAGTTTAGGGAGATAACAGTCTCTTTCACATTTCAGTAGCTGCAGTATAGACAAGGCCCCAGTTACATTTATGTAGCTAAAGTGTAGGCCAACCACACACACCTTTCTGTACCATGAGTGCAGGCGAAGAACATAGAAATTACTATGATTACACTGTAGGTGAGGGGCCAAAAAAATTGGTGTACCAACAGTACTAATGTACCTCAGAAAAAATTGGCCATGCCCAACCAAGATGGCAGGTGAAACCCATTAATCGCTTTGGTTAATGTGGCTTAAGTGGTAACTAGGCCTGGAGGCAGCCCAGTTTAATGAAAAATTGGTTCAAGTTAAAGTTTCAACGCTTTTAAGAGCATTAAAACGTATAAAAAATTTTATAAAAAATTATATAAGTGAGCCTTGTGGCCCTAAGAAAAATTGCCCGTTCGGCGTGATTACGTGAGGTTTCAGGAGGAGGAGCAGGAGGAGGAGGAGGAGGAATATTATACACAGATTGATGAAGCAGAAATGTCCCCGTTTTGGATGGTGAGAGAGAACGATGCTTCCATCCGCGGGTGCAGCCTACGTATTGTTTAGGTATCGCTGCTGTCTGCTGGTGGAGAAGAAAAGTCTGGGGGAATCCAGGCTTTGTTCATCTTTATGAGTGTAAGCCTGTCGGCACTGTCGGTTGACAGGCGGGTACGCTTATCTGTGATGATTCCCCCAGCCGCACTAAACACCTTCTCTGACAAGACGCTAGCCGCAGGACAAGCAAGCACCTCCAGGGCATACAGCGCGAGTTCAGGCAACGTGTCCAGCTTCGACACCCAGTAGTTGTAGGTGGCAGAGGCGTCAGGGAGGACGGTCGTGCGATCGGCTACGTACTCCCTCACCATCCTTTTACAGTGCTCCCGCCGACTCAGCCTTGACTGGGGACCGGTGACACAGTCTTGCTGGGGAGCCATAAAGCTGTCCAGAGCCTTAAAGACTGTTGTACTGCCTGTGTTGTACATGCTGCTCGATCTCCGCACCTCCCCTGCTACCTGGCCCTCGGAACTGCGCCTTCTGCCACTAGCGCTGTCGGATGGGAATTTTACCATCAGCTTGTCCGCCAGGGTCCTGTGGTATAGCAACACTCTCGAACCCCTTTCCTCTTCGGGAATGAGAGTGGAAAGGTTCTCCTTATACCGTGGGTCGAGCAGTGTGTACACCCAGTAATCCGTAGTGGCCAGAATGCGTGTAACGCGAGGGTCACGAGAAAGGCATCCTAACATGAAGTCAGCCATGTGTGCCAGGGTACCTGTACGCAACACTAGGAAGATCACTTTCAGGATCCTCCTCCTCCTCCTCCTCCTCCTCAGGCCATACACGCTGAAAGGATGACAGGCAAGCAGCATGGGTACCGTCAGCAGTGGGCCAAACTGTCTCTTCCCCCTCCTCCTCATCCTCCTCATGCTCCTCCTGAACGCGCTGAGATATAGACAGGAGGGTGCTCTGACTATCCAGCGACATACTGTCTTCCCCCGGCTCTGTTTCCGAGCGCAAAGCGTCTGCCTTTATGCTTTGCAGGGAACTTCTCAAGATGCATAGCAGAGGAATGGTGACTCTAATGATTGCAGCATCGCCGCTCACCACCTGGGTAGACTGCTCAAAGTTTCGAAGGACCTGGCAGATGTCTGCCAACCAGGCCCACTCTTCTGAAAAAATTGAGGAGGCTGACTCCCACTGCGCCGCCCATGTTGGAGTTGGTATTCCACAATAGCTCTACGCTGCTCAAAGAGCCTGGCCAACATGTGGAGCGTAGAGTTCCACCGAGTGGGCACGTCGCACAGCAGTCGGTGCACTGGCAGAGTAAACCGATGTTGCAGGGTCCGCAGGGTGACAGCGTCCGTGTGGGACTTGCGGAAATGTGCGCAGAGCCGGCGCACCTTTACGAGCTGGTCTGACAAGCGTGGGTAGCTTTTCAGAAAGCGCTGAACCACCAAATTAAAGACATGGGCCAGGCATGGCACGTGCGTGAGGCTGCCGAGCTGCAGAGCCGCCACCAGGTTACGGCCGTTGTCACACATGACCATGCCCGGTTGGAGGCTCAGCGGCGCAAGCCAGCGGTCGGTCTGCTCTGTCAGACCCTGCAGCAGTTCGTGGGCCGTGTGCCTCTTATCTCCTAAGCTGAGTAGTTTCAGCACGGCCTGCTGACGCTTGCCCACCGCTGTGGTGCCACGACGCGCGACACCGACTGCTGGCGACGCGCTGCTGCTGCTGACACATCTTGATTGCGGGACAGAGGTTGCGTTGGAGGAGGAGGAGGAGGAGGGTGCTTTAGTGGAGGAAAATTGCTGGGGCCCGCAATTCTGGGGGTGGGTAGGACGTGAGCGGTCCCAGGCTCTGACTCTGTCCCAGCCTCCACTAAATTCACCCAATGTGCCGTCAGGGAGATATAGTGGCCCTGCCCGCCTGTGCTTGTCCACGTGTCCGTTGTTAAGTCGACCTTGGCAGTAACCGCGTTGATGAGGGCGCGTACAATGTTGCGGGAGACGTGGTCGTGCAGGGCTGGGACGGCACATCAGGAAAAGTAGTGGCGACTGGGAACTGAGTAGCGCGGGGCCGCCGCCGCCATCATACTTTTGAAGGACTCCGTTTCCACAAGCCTATACGGCAGCATCTCAAGGCTGATAAATTTGGCTAAATTTGGGCCGAGGACAGCGGAGGTGAGGGTGTGGGTGCAGGCCAGGAGACGGTAGTGCCTGTGTCCTCAGAGCGGGGTTGGATCTCAGTGGCAGGTTGGGGTACAGGGGGAGAGGCAGCGGTGCAAACCGGAGGCGGTGAACGGCCTTCGTCCCACCTTGTGGGGTGCTTGGCCATCATATGTCTGCGCATGCTGGTGGTGGTCAGGCTGTTGGTGGTGGCTCCCCGGCTGATCTTGGCGCGACAAAGGTTGCACACCACTGTTCGTCGGTCGTCAGGCGTCTCTGTGAAAAACTGCCAGACCTTAGAGCACCTTGGCCTCTGCAGGGTGGCATGGCGCGAGGGTGCGCTTTGGGAAACAGTTGGTGGATTATTCGGTCTGGCCCTGCCTCTACCCCTGGCCACCGCACTGCCTCTTGCAACCTCCCCTGCTGCTGCCCTTGCCTCCCCCTCTGAAGACCTGTCCTGAGTAGGCGTTGCAAACCAGGTGGGGTCAGTCACCTCATCGTCCTGCTGCTCTTCCTCAGAATCCTCTGTGCGCTCCTCCCTCGGACTTACTGCCCTTACTACTACCTCACTGATAGACAACTGTGTCTCATCGTCATCGTCCTCCTCACCCACTGAAAGGTCTTGAGACAGTTGCCGGAAGTCCCCAGCCTCATCTCCCGGACCCGGGAACTTTCCAATGGTTGGGCATCAGTGACGATAAACTCCTCTGGTGGGAGAGGAACCACTGCTGCCCAATCTGAGCAGGGGCCCGAGAACAGTTCCTGGGAGTGTTCCCGCTCCTGAGCATGTGTCATTGTAGTGGAGTGAGGAGGCTGGGAGGAAGGAGGAGCAGCAGACAGAGGATTCGGATTTGCAGCAGTGGACGGCGCAGAACTGTGGGTGGACGATAGGTTGCTCGAAGCACTTTCTGCCATCCACGACAGGACCTGCTCACACTGCTCATTTTCTAATAAAGGTCTCCCGCGTGGACCCATTAATTGTGCGATGAATGTGGGGACGCCAGAAACGTGCCTCTCTCGTAATCGCGCAGCAGTCGCCTGCGATACACCTGGATCAGGAGTTCGGCCTGTGCCCACACCCTCACTTGGCCCTCCGCTTCCTCGGCCGCGTCCACGTCCTCTAGGCCTACCCCTACCCCTCAGCATGCTGTATTACCAGTGATTTGATTTCCCAGGCAGGAAATAAATTGGCGCAAGCCTGCTGTTAAACGTAGCTGGCTGCGTATGATTTCTTTACGTTCTCCACCCACCACACACGTACCCAGAACGCTGAGGACTGTCAGAGGCAGGCCAAATAGAATGTTTCCCTTTTTTTTTTTAAAGGGAAGGCCCACTGACTATATTCAATCAGATAAGAAATGTGTTCCACAGAACTGCAGTGTTATATGAAGTGCAGCAAAGCCGTGATTTTTCCCAGGCAGGAAATAAATTGGCGCAAGCCTGCTGTTAAACGTAACTGGCTGCGTATGATTTATTTATGTTCTCCACCCACCACACACGTACCCAGAACGCTGAAGACTGTCAGAGGCAGGCCAAATAGAATGTTTCCCTTTTTTTTTTTAAAGAAAAGGCCCACTGACTATATTCAATCAATAATATATGTCTTCTGGCCCTGCCTACACAATTCTGTCCCTGTAGTATTACTACAGGGCGCAATGCTCTGCACAGCCGATTTTGAAAAAAAAAAAAAAATGCAACACTGCTAACAGCAGCCTGCACAGTACTGCACACGGTTAAATGTGGCCCTAAGAAGGACCGTTGGGGTTCTTGAAGCCTACACTCACTCCTAACACTCTCCCTGCCTAACCACCACTTCTGTCCCTGTAGTATTACTGCAGGACGCAATGCTCTGCACAGCCGATTTTGAAAAAAAAAAAAAAAAGGTGCAACACTCCTAACAGCAGCCTCCACACTACTGCACACGGATAGATGTGGCCCTAAGAAGGACCGTTGGGGTTCTTGAAGCCTACACTCACTCCTAACACTCTCCCTACAGCAGCTCCAACACAACAGCACTTTCCCTCAGCTATCTCACAAGGCATCTGAGGCAAGCCGCGGGAGGGGCCGACTTTTATACTCGGGTGACATCTGATCTCCCCAGCCACTCACAGCAGGGGGGTGGTATAGGGCTGGAACATCACAGGGGGGAGTTGTAATGCCTTCCCTGTCTTTCAATTGGCCAGAAAAGCGCGCTAACGTCTCAGACAGGAAACTGAAAGTAACCCGAACATCGCGTGGTACTCGTTACGAGTAACGAGCATCCCGAACACGCTAATATTCGCCCGAGCATCAAGCTCGGACGAGTACGTTCGCTCATCTCTAGAGAAGACCCCTCTGGCAAACCACATGCACGAATATCATGGTGGAGACATCAACCATTTAAAATTTCAGGCCATTGAATCAATTAAATCATAGGGCCGCAGAGGGGATCTTGATAAGCGCCTTTTACAAAAAGAAGCAGAATGGTCGTACAGAATAGATAGTGTAGCACCTAAAGGTCTGAATGAGATACTTTCCTTCTACTCCTTTATCCAGGAACAGTAAAATCCTAATATGCGATTAAGATCACCATGTAAATTGTCGCAGATAAAAGGGTGAATTGATCCCTGTATATTGTGTGAGGATGTACTCTAGTATAACTGTCCAACCGACACTATGTAGAAAAATGAACCCCCAATACTCTGGCCAATAAGTATATTATTCAGCTATTGTTGACATACATCTAGAAGGAGTTGATTCTGCAGGTAATATTCTAAGGCTACTACTAGTGATGCCCACTGTATATACTTACCTCAATAAATAGGAGGACCCTATAAATAAATCAGTTAAGGGAAATTGTTACAGCAATTGTGAATGTAAAAATATGGGCTGCCTGCTGTTACAACTAAAAAGCAGATTACATCCTGCCAGGTAGCCTCCTGTGTTCTGATTACCTAAATAGGGCACTGGTATAAACACATGAATAAATGGATATCAACACACTTTAAGCTGATCCAAGCGCTAATCTGAGTGATATAAAATGAAAGTACTTTAGGAGGCGTTATCACATACTTTTCACTCCTTTATTATCATTCTCTATGATGTGCTGTCAGATTTGAGAGATCCGGGACCACGTCCGAGCTAGTAATATAGGTGTTCCGCTACTGGATTTACTAAATAGCACAGGTCCTAACTACGTTGGAATAGGAGCAGCGCTGCACACCTCCTTTTCTTCCCATATATCAGGAAAGGTAAAGGAGGTCTATAGATAAGAACGCTGCATTATTGCTCATAGTGACGCAGGGACTTTGATCATGTGACCCCGGAAGTAACCGCGCTACTGCACGGAGCGAAATATTGTCATCAAGACTCTTTATAGGAGATCAGATGACAAAGGACATTATGTGATCACATCGCCTAAGGAACGGTCTCCATTCACAGCAGAATGACATAGGTATGCTTTGGATCGGATGTCTCTATACAAAAAAAAAGAAAAAAAACACACCCATTGA
The DNA here is from genome assembly GCF_035609145.1 of Eleutherodactylus coqui. NCBI lineage: Eukaryota > Metazoa > Chordata > Amphibia > Anura > Eleutherodactylidae > Eleutherodactylus > Eleutherodactylus coqui. The sequence goes on from NC_089847.1 coordinate 70,595,111, forward strand.
ATGACTGTGATAATAGCTGATTGGCCAACAGGTACACACCCACAGGGGGGACTGTCGTACTGGGGCTTTATAAAGGAACACCTGGCTGACTGCACATCAGATGCCTCCAACCTACCACTAAGGCTGGAGTTGCTGCCAGATTCTCCTTGTTTGTTATTTTGTGTGTTGCTGACCTCTCTGAAAAGCCGGGCTACTGGTTAATAGCACTAGTGCCTGAGCTCAGGAAGGGACTCTAGGTTACATGCCGGTACCCTGATAAATAGGGGGGTTTTTGAAACTTTGAAATCCAGGGGCAGTAGTGAATGAGCCGGGTTAGAAACTATCTGGCATCACGACAAATTGGTGTCAGAATTCTGAAAAAAGCCCTAGATTTGGGCTCTGGCAGCACACGTGTTTGTTTAAAAACAGACACAAGTGTTTGTGCAGCACAGTTGTAACCAAGTAATATGATATTTACAGAAGGTCATTTGGTTACATAGCGTTACGAACTCATAATTCATTTTTGAGTATGCAGACGCTAGCCATTATTTTGATCTGATGCACTCTGTACAATCAATCCCACTAGTCGTCAAAGACCCTAGGGGATTAAAGTGCTTATAAATAGAGAGTTGCGGATCTTGGTTGTAGCATCTGGTTCTATGCGTTTGGTAACATTGCTCCTGGTGCATCGCGTGAGCAAGGAAACGCGTTGAGCATGGTATATAGAGATAACAGAACCAAAAAATGTAATATTTTCTCAAAGGACCATAGGTATTGAGATTACATCTCTGCATATTCACAAACCAGCGCGAAAGAGATGCATAAACATCACTTAGTGCGCCTTTTTTTTAATAAAAGCTGGTGTGTAATTACCCAGAGATCTAATAGTTAATTAAAAGTTAAGTTTTATAAAAAAAAAAATAATAAAACTGGGATTACAGTCTGTGATAATGGTTAAAGCATATTCTGGTCCTCTGCAGCGGTGATTCTTCTATTAGTATACCCAAATCTTTTTCACATATGCTGCTGCTTAGCCCAATTTTTCCCATTCTGTATGTGCTTTTTTCATCTTTCTTGTCCAGACGTCGAACTTTGCATTTCTCCTTGTAAAATACCATTCTCTTAGTCACCGTCCACTGTTCAAACTTTTTGAGATCTTTTTGAATACTCTCTTCCCTAGTGTTAGCTATCCTAGCTTTGAGTCATCGGCAAATTTGATCAGTTTCCTATCAATTCCCTCCTCCAGATCATTTATAAAAATGTTGAACAACACTGGGCCTAGGACAGAGCCTTGTAGTACCCTACTTGATCATTCTTCCATTTATGATCCCTCTTTTAGTGCGATCACTCAGCCAGTTTTGAATCCACCTAACAGTTGCCTTGTCAATCCCATATTTGGTCATTTTTTTCAGTAAGTATGGTATGAGATACTTTCTCAAATGCTTTACTAAAGTCAAGATATACTCTATCTACCATAGGCGTACCGGCAGGGGGTGCGGGGCCCAGAGGCCGGCCTTTCACTGCACTGTCGGCTGCCGCGTGCTTAGTGCGGTCCAGCTTACAGCACGAACCAGAGAGAAGAGCAGGAGAAGGGAGGGGGGAGGACTTGGAGAGACGACAGGGGAAGAGGGGGGCGGGGGGGGGGGGGAGAGAGAAGACACAGACTCACCGGCTTAGCACAGCATCGAGTGGACCAGGGATGATGATGTCATCTCCCAGCTGCTTGCCTCCTGCTGACACAGCTGCTCTCCTCACCAGAGAAGAGGTCCGGCCACCAGGGGTATGTATCTATCTATCTATCTGCTTGTGTCTCTCTCTCTCTCTCTCATATCTAAAATCTGGTGTGTAATTACCCAGAGATCTAATAAAAAATCTGCAAATACCTCATAGCGGATGGTCCGCAAGGTGCCTCATGAGATATACAGAGTAATATCATATCCCTGTTTATCCACAAACCAGCATAATAAAAGACGCATAAACATCATCTAGTGCGCCTTTGCTACAAAAGCTGGTGTGAAATTATCCAGAGACCCAATAAAGAGTCTGCAAACACTTCAGAGCAGATTATCTTTAAGGTGCCTTATGAGATATATAGAGACTAATGAGATGCATCATCTGCATACGCAATAAAAAGTTCTTTTATGAAAGCCTTCCCTTCTATTTAGGATTTTAGACTATAATAGTTAATTAAAAGTTAAGTTTTATAAAAAAAAAAATAAAACTGGGATTACAGTCTGTGATAATGGGTATACTAATAGATCATAGACTGAACATGAGTCAACAATGTGATGCAGCAGCCAAAAAGGCAAACACAATTCTGGGATGTATTAAGAGAAGCATAGAGTCTAGATCACGTGAGATAATTATCCCCCTCTACTCTTCCTTAGTCCGGCCTCATCGGGAATACTGTGTCTAGTTCTGGGCACCCCACTTTAAAAAAGAAAGATAGTAACTCTTCTCTGAACTTGCTCCAGTTTGTCTAAGATGGTGAGCGGTCTGCAAATCATGTCCCATGAGGCACGGTTAAAGGATCTGGGAATGTTTAACTTGCAAAAAAAAAAGACTAAGAAGAAACTTAATAGCTGTCTACAAATATCTGAAGAGCTGTTACAGTACAGAGGGATCATTCTTATTCTCATTTGCACAAGGAAAGACTAGAAGCAATGGGATGAAACTGAAAGGGAAGAGACACAAATTAGATATTAGAAAAAAACTTTCTGACAGTGGGGTTGATCAATGAGTTGAACAGGTTACCACGGGAGGTAGTGCGTTCTCCTTCAATGAAAGTGTTCAAACAACGGCTGGACAAATATCTGTCTGGGATGATTTAGTGAATCCTGCACTGAGCAGGGGGCACAAATAGATAACCCCAGAGGTCCCTTCCAACTCTACCATTCTAGGATTTTCTATATCAGTTCTGGGATTAACGAGAGAGGATAGCGATTCTTAATAGTAATCTTGTTTAGTTCCCGTTAATCAACTACTGTTGAAGAGTAGAATTTTTCTCTTCAACAAAGAAAATGGGTGCTCTCGCAGGGAGGAAGAGGGCTGGATAAAGCCCTTCTTTAGATTTTCATTCAAATGTTCCTGAAGGGTCTTTAACTCTGCTTCTGATAGGTTGTAGATATGCCCAAATTGAATAGAAGATCCAGGGAGCAGCTCAGTAAGACAGTCATATGGCCTGTGAGATGACTGCTGGTCAGCTCTTTTCTTGCTGCAAACATCCCTGAACATCTGGTAGTGAACTTGTAATTTCCTGTTGACCATCCTTGAGGTCTTGCACTGGTTTATGGGCGGTTGGTGCCGTCTAGCAGTTCTCCTTATAGCATTGTGAAGGGAAAAAATGGTCTTTGTTTCCCAGTTGATAGAGGAATTATAGGTAGAGAACCAGGGGATCCCCAGAATCACTGGAAATAAAGGGAACGAGATGAGCCTGAAGCTGATTGTTTCTTGATGATCAGGGCACATGTGGGACTCCATATCGATCGGTTTAGGCTTAAGTCTGGTTACAATGTTTTTGTCATTAGCGAATCTTATGTCCATGTAGTTTCCTCCCACTTCGGAATCTAACATCGCTTCAGCATTGTGTCTTCTGATTTCCCGTTAAAATCTCTATTGGGAGGACAAAATGGTAGAGTAGGGGAAGGGTTTTCACACCCTCTTGATCTACTGGTGCAAAGGTATGTTTGGTGGCATTCCCTTGTTTCAGGATGGCTGCATTGGTTGTGGTCTTGATGTTGGCTAGAGCAAGAGTCCATTGGAACATGTTAGGACAGTTTAGGGCATAATTTCCCGAGCCTCCACCTTAATATTGCGATGTCCAAATCATTAATAACGCACCACTGAGAGGCCCGTGCAAGCGCAAGAGATCCAAAGTCTCGCGCAATAGCGGCCATGAATGTTCTGGGCAGAAAACAAAGAATGACAGTGTACATTAAAATGAATGGTGCTGGGACTTATCGTAAGGTTGATATGTCAGATGTATATAAAATGGCATATACCATTAAAAGAGATATATACAATAAATGTTAAGGTCATATCCTGGTATTTTCTGTTTGTTAATTTAATTACATTTCTTTAGAAGGTGATAGCACACTCTTAGGACCATAGTAATATACATAAAAACAAAAATTGGGATGAGTAATCCATCATACTCCCTAAAATCATACCTACTCCATTTTATCCCATAATTTACAGTGATGTATCCAGCAATTCATGTAATTGTATTGCATACCTGCCATTATATTTACATACCGACATTTTAGTATATAAGAGGATCACCAAAACAGAATACACTATCATGATACTTTATTCATAGATTTGATCAATCAGGCATATCTTGGCAATTCTTTAAATGACCAAAAACAGAAAACTCTATGCAGAGGAGATATATTTCCGACATAATTTCATCAACAGAAAGATTGTGACATTGACATGCAGAAAGGAAGGAGGAGATCCCAGAACACGGAAAATCCAAACAATGTAACAAGAACCAACAAAAAGACAAATTAAAATCAAATTAAAAATGTCTCTTTTCATATGCAAAAGTGTACAGCCAGATAGAAGACGACCAGAAGCAAATACTAAATTAAATAAATAGCATATAGTGATAGTCTATATTTAAGCCTTTAGGGGGTTAATGTGTTTAAAGTAAATATCCAATTTAGTTATTTTCTTTTCAGGATAGCTGACCAATCACCCCGAAGACATGGAGGCACATCGTCAATAACCCGATAACATAGCTGGTGTTTTTCTGGTCTAGGAAGGGTTTCGGAATTGGAAGGTCTGTACAGTTAGTGCGGATTGTGCTTCTATGCTTGGTTATGCGGGAGCGGACCTCCATGGTCATCCCACCGACATAAGCAAACCCTCACGGACATGTAATAAGGTAAACAACGAAAGACGATGAACATGAGTAACAGTTCCTGACTTTAAATTTTTTGCCAGTGCAGGGATGATAAAATGTGTCTCCTTTGGCCATTTTCACACAACAAGAGCAATCACAGGGATAATTCCCAGGTTTAAAGAGAGCTAGTAATGTCTGAGAGGATTTCTTTTCAGTTACAAAATTAGATTTGACCAATTTATCATGCAAATTGGAAGACCGCCGATAAGCCAGAATTGGTCTCTCAACGAATTTTGGAACGTTTTTACATCCTCTGGCCAACATCGGCCAATGCTTATTAATGATGCTTGACACGCTGCCACTAAAAGGGCAGTAGACAGAAACAAAGGGAATTCTTTTAGAATTTGGGCTACCTTTTTTCAGGGTCAAAAGACTTTCTTGATCAACCAAACGTGCCCTATCAATTGCTCTGTTCACCAAATGTTCAGGATACCCTCTTGCTATAAATTTGGAACACATTTGTTTCAATCGAGCATCTACATAAGTGTGATCTGAAATTCTCCTCACTGGCAGCAGTTGGCTCCAAGGTAGAGCTTCAATCATGCTACGGGAATGATTACTATCAAATTGCAATATGCTGTTTTTATCAGTATGTTTCACAAAGAGGTTGGTTGAGAGTCTTCCAGCCTTGTAAATGACCATGAAGTCAAGGAACTGTATCCGCTTAGAGGAAAAATTCATAGTAAACTGTAATTTCGGGTTTATACAATTAAGTTCCTTTTGGAAGTCAAGTAGTTCAATACAGGAACCCTCCCAAATCAGAAAGATATCATCTATGTAACGTATCCAAGTTTTGATTTTGGGCCAATAAATAGATAAATATACACGATCTTCCTCGTATTTACACATATAAATATTAACATATGTGGGCGCTACGTTCGAACCCATGGCTGTGCTTTGCCGCTTTGCATAGTACACCCACCCAAAAATAAAGTGTGCTGCTGGCCTCCATACCTCTACATCAGTTTAGGGCATAATGTCCCAAGCTCCCACAATAGAGGCACAGATTTTTCAGTCCGGCGGCTTTCTTTTTATGTGATAAAGAGAGGTCTTCAGATGATGTCCACCTGCATGGGTACAGGGGCAGCTTCAGTCCTTGGTTGGGGACTAAACGTGGGTTGACTGAAAGTACGGGGTGCTGGTGCCAGAACCCCGCAAGCTCTCCTTTCGCCCCTTGAAATGTCTCTGGTCAGTCCGGATGCATAACTGGATAAAGTCTTCCAGGTTATCAGGAGTCTCCATTTTGGCAAATTCGTCCTTCAACCACTCAGATAATCTCCAGTGAAATTGGCTCTGATGTGCAGCAGGGTTTAGACCTTGTGACCGGAAGTAACGATAGATGAGAGCAGGGTAGACGGGGACATCGCACGCGGCACCGCAGCTGCCTGGAGACCGCGAAGGAGCCACTGGAGAATCCATCCTGTGTGGGTGAAAAAGAAGGAGTGGGTCCCAGAGCGGCAGGAAGCCGGAGGGTGAGATCGCCGAGGGAGAGGTCCTGATGCTGAGCTGCTGACATCTTCGGCTGCTGCTGACAAGGGCTGTTAAGTATATTCAGTGTGTGTACGTGGCAGTAACTGTCTGTGCGCAAGTGCCTGCGGGTAAGTGGCAGTAACTGTCTGTGCGCAAGTGCCTGCGGGTAAGTGGCAGTAACTGTCTGTGCGCAAGTGCCTGCGGGTAAGTGGCAGTAACTGTCTGTGCGCAAGTGCCTGCGGGTAAGGGGCAGTAACTGTCTGTGCGCAAGTGCCTGCGGGTAAGGGGCAGTAACTGTCTGTGCGCAAGTGCCTGCGGGTAAGGGGCAGTAACTGTCTGTGCGCAAGTGCCTGCGGGTAAGGGGCAGTAACTGTCTGTGCGCAAGTGCCTGCGGGTAAGGGGCAGTAACTGTCTGGGCGCAAGTGCCTGCGGGTAAGGGGCAGTAACTGTCTGGGCGCAAGTGCCTGCGGGTAAGTGGCAGTAACTGTCTGGGCGCAAGTGCCTGCGGGTAAGTGGCAGTAACTGTCTGTGCGCAAGTGCCTGCGGGTAAGGGGCAGTAACTGTCTGTGCGCAAGTGCCTGCGGGTAAGGGGCAGTAACTGTCTGTGCGCAAGTGCCTGCGGGTAAGGGGCAGTAACTGTCTGTGCGCAAGTGCCTGCGGGTAAGGGGCAGTAACTGTCTGTGCGCAAGTGCCTGCGGGTAAGGGGCAGTAACTGTCTGTGCGCAAGTGCCTGCGGGTAAGGGGCAGTAACTGTCTGTGCGCAAGTGCCTGCGGGTAAGGGGCAGTAACTGTCTGTGCGCAAGTGCCTGCGGGTAAGGGGCAGTAACTGTCTGAGCGCAAGTGCCTGCGGGTAAGGGGCAGTAACTGTCTGAGCGCAAGTGCCTGCGGGTAAGGGGCAGTAACTGTCTGTGCGCAAGTGCCTTCGGGTAAGGGGCAGTAACTGTCTGTGCGCAAGTGCCTGCGGGTAAGGGGCAGTAACTGTCTGTGCGCAAGTGCCTGCGGGTAAGGGGCAGTAACTGTCTGTGCGCAAGTGCCTGCGGGTAAGGGGCAGTAACTGTCTGTGCGCAAGTGCCTGCGGGTAAGGGGCAGTAACTGTCTGTGCTCAAGTGCCTGCGGGTAAGTGGCAGTAACTGTCTGTGCGCAAGTGCCTGCGGGTAAGTGGCAGTAACTGTCTGTGCGCAAGTGCCTGCGGGTTTGTGGCAGTAACTGTCTGTGCGCAAGTGCCTGCGGGTAAGTGGCAGTAACTGTCTGTGCGCAAGTGCCTGCGGGTAAGTGGCAGTAACTGTCTGTGCGCAAGTGCCTGCGGGTAAGTGGCAGTAACTGTCTGTGCGCAAGTGCCTGCGGGTAAGTGGCAGTAACTGTCTGTGCGCAAGTGCCTGCGGGTAAGTGGCAGTAACTGTCTGTGCGCAAGTGCCTGCGGGTAAGTGGCAGTAACTGTCTGTGCGCAAGTGCCTGCGGGTAAGTGGCAGTAACTGTCTGTGCGCAAGTGCCTGCGGGTAAGTGGCAGTAACTGTCTGTGCGCAAGTGCCTGCGGGTAAGTGGCAGTAACTGTCTGGGCGCAAGTGCCTGCGGGTAAGTGGCAGTAACTGTCTGGGCGCAAGTGCCTGCGGGTAAGTGGCAGTAAGTTTCTGGGCGCAAGTGCCTGCATGTAAGTGGCAGTAAGTGTCTGTTCGCAAGTGCCTGCATGTAAGTGGCAGTAAGTGTCTGTGCGCAAGTGCCTGCATGTAAGTGGCAGTAAGTGTCTGTGCGCAAGTGCCTGCATGTAAGTGGCAGTAAGTGTCTGTGCGCAAGTGCCTGCATGTAAGTGGCAGTAAGTGTCTGTGCGCAAGTGCCTGCATGTAAGTGGCAGTAAGTGTCTGTGCGCAAGTGCCTGCATGTAAGTGGCAGTAAGTGTCTGTGCGCAAGTGCCTGCATGTAAGTGGCAGTAAGTGTCTGTGCGCAAGTGCCTGCGTGTAAGTGGCAGTAAGTGTCTGTGCGCAAATGCCTGCGGGTAAGTGGCAGTAACTGTCTGTGCGCAAGTGCCTGCGGGTAAGTGGCAGTAACTGTCTGTGCGCAAGTGCCTGCTGGTAAGTGGCAGTAAGTGTCTGTGCGAGGGTGCCTGCGGGTAAGTGGCAGTAACTGCGCGCAAATGCCTGTTAAGTTTAGTTTTAACTCTTTTATGTCCTCTTTTGGCTTAAAAAAGAAAACGCTTGCAAAATCAGCACGTTATGCTGTGTTTTCAACATTCCATAGTTATCTCTCACATTACTGAGATTTTCCTACCACTACAAGTGATGAAACATTATTAGGATATGTCATCACTTGTAAATCAGTAGGAATGCAGATGCCACTACCAATGCTCAGAATGAACAAGCTGCAGCACTAGTTAAAGCGATCCTCCAGTCTTGGGACAAAATTTGTCCAAGGATTGGAGTGGGGGAGTTGTATTACCTGATGCCATCCTCTTCCCAGTTTGACCACGATCCACCAACAGGTCTGCAGTGCTCCTGCACATGGACACTAAAACAGTGCATGCTGCTCGCTGATTGCCAGCGGGACCTTTGTGTTTCCTCACGCATCGGATTCTATGTCCAATGCAAACTCTGCACCCCCTAAAACTATACCCCTTGGAATAAAAGTTTTAGATCCCACTTCTTTCACTGCATAGTGCAGAACTCATCACAACATCTTTGCTTGCATGAGTAGCAAATCTGATCTCTACCTTTTGCTTTTCTGTCCAGTTGTTAATTTGCTGTGGACCTTCTCACGAGAATACAAAACTAGTAACCGGTTCTAAGGCCCAATGTCCACGGGCAAATTTTAATTATAAAATCCGTGCGGGTCTCCTGCGCGGGATATCTGCAGATCTAGACGCCAATAGGGATGCATCCACGGATGTGGTTTTTGACCCGGCATGCGAATTGCACACGCGGGAAGAAATCGCAGCATGCTCCATCTTTCTGCGGATCCCGCAGGGATGGCTTCCATTCCACAATACAGCTATGGCTTTGCTGTGGATCCATGAAAGAGCAGAAGATTTAAAAAAAAAACAAAACGTGAGCATGGCGCATGCGTGCAGCATGCCGTCGGCATGCCGAGCGCATTCGCCATGCAACAGAAAGAAGATCTGGCCGCAACGGAGGAGAGCCCCGCAGCATCCGGACAGGTGAGTAAATGTAATTTTTGGCCTCACAGGTGCGGGCACGGGTGGAAACCGCTGCAGGATTCCGCACTTGGAAACCATGCGTGCCCGTGGACATGAGGCCTATTATGATAATATGGTTGTTTATTATTATAGTTTGTTGTATCTTCAGAAGTAAAATTATGCTTTTAAAACCTGAAATAGGTGAACAGATGGTACAGGTTAATAAAGGTAGGAAAAAAAAACAACTATTTCTATACTCTGATTGAAATGAATTTAATGTGGTTAAAAAAGAATTAGTAACACCAAATGACAAAAGATATTAATCATTAATAAAAATACATGTTAAAGACTGGAGGCCAGGAACAAATATGTTAGTCAGGGTGCGGGCAGACGAGCGCATAAACGGCGCGTTTTTGCGACCAAACGTATATACGTGACCATCTGAGGCAATGGTTTCGAATGTATTCGTTCACATGGGCGATTTTACGGCGCGTAAAAACGGCAATTCGAAAAAAACCGGAACATATGCGACCGAAATACGCGCCAACGCATATTCGATCGCCGAAAAGACCGTTTGCAAAGTAGGAACAAACGAAAATACGCTTTCTAGCTCTGGTCGTGATCGATGAAAAACGATCGCTCGGGCGATTATACGTTGCGCTCGTGCGAACGTAAATACGCCTACGCTCGTCTGCCCGCACCCTCAGTGTTACTTGTTTGGTTGGATAGAATTAAATAATTTGGTCAGACATTATTTGTTTTTCCATTGATACATTAACCTTTCATATCACTGGCATTACTGTTAGGGCTCTCACATAAGCAGTTTCTTTCAGTGTGCCATCTTCGGCGCGGGAGCATGCATTAAGTACGCTTGAGTTGTATACTTGCTGCATGCTGACAATCTTCCTACATTATCTTGGTGTGCATGCACGCATAATATGCGCCAGGATAGTGTATGCTGCAATCTTTTTTGTGCTCTGTGTGTGAAAGGCACCATTGAAAGTCAATGTGAAGACTGGTAATGCGTATTCTGCGGGCATAGTAAGCTTGTGTTACAGAGCCTTTAGGCAGTTCTATCCCCATAATGTTGTAATACTTAAATAAGGAAAATATATAATTAATGAACTGATATATCTGGCTTTTGCCTGAGTTACTTTGGTACAGGAATTTACCTTTTTCAGACACGGAAAATTTTATGAAGTTGTGTTACTTCAGAGAAACCGAGGAATAAATAGAGGAGAGTTAGATTCTGCACAGACTGCCTGTACTGATGTCCCTCTGCAGAATTTGCCACCCCTCTCACTTTTCTCACCTGTTACCCTTAAAGGTAACACCCCTTTTTATTCAAATTTACCCCCCAGACTGGAGGTTGCCGTCCCTTCTTAGCAGTACAGAAGAGTGTCATTAGTGGGTCACTTAGTTTCACACTTAGAATTGAATAATCAAGTTGCGACTGTTTTACTTTTCCTGTTTAGAACATAAAGAATGGTTGTGCCAAATTTCATGTTTGAACGACACCAGGAAGTTAGAGAATTAAATTAGGTACATAACATAGGGGGTCACTTATTTGCGTGCTTTGATTTGAATAATCAAGTTGCGACCCCTTTACTTTTCCAATTTAGGAACTAAAGAATGGGCATGCCAAATTTAACGTTTGTATGACACCGGGAAGTTAGAGAATTAGGGGCGAGTGAGTGAATGAGTAAGTAAGGGCTTTCACGTTTATATACCGTATATACTCGAGTATTAGCAGACCCGAGTATAAGCCGAGACAATAAGTTTCACCACAAAAGACTGGTAAACTTATTGACTCGAGTATAAGCCAAGCTATACTCGAGTATATACTAGGTAAAAAAAAAACCTACATACTCACCTCCCAGCCGGTGTCTGTGTCTGTGCGACAAGCTGCTTGAATTCTCTTCGCTGTCATCCCTCGCCGTCCTCTCTGCTTGGCTCTGTCAGTGCTGTGTAAGCACTGTGATTGGATTGAGCGCCAGCCAATCACAGCGCTTACTTACACAGCACTGACGGCAGGGGATTTGAAAGCCGAGCAGGGAGAGGACAGCAGTGAGAATTCTAAAGCAGCTTGATTGGCTGTGAATGATCGAGCACCGGCTGTGATTGGCTGATGCTCAATCCAATCACAGCTCTTACTTACATAGTGCTGACAGCGGGGAATGACAGAGTCGAGCAAAGAGGACAGCGGGGGATGACAGCGAACAGAATTCAAGCAGCCTGTCACACCGCCGCCAGAGACACAGACAGGTGTCTGGGAGGTGAGTATGGAGGGTTTTTTTTTTTTAAGCCTTCCCTGACTCGAGTATAAGCCGAGCGGGGCTTTTTCAGCACAAAAAAAAATAGTGCTGAAAAACTAGGCTTATACTGGAGTATATACAGTATATACTTGCTGATATACCCAACCTCACCCGACTTAATTTGATACAGGTGTTTACAAGTTGTTGGCATGAAAAATTTTATGAAGTCAAGGTTACTTTAGAGTTACCGAGGAACAAAATAAATACACAGAGGAGTGTTACATTCTGCAGAGGGACATTGGTACATGCAGCCTGAGGAGAATCTAACACCCCTCCCACTCTCCTCATTTAGGACCTAAAGAATGCTCGTGCCAAATTTCACGCTTTTACGACACAGAGAAGTTACATTACATAGGGGTGCACTTACTTTTGCACTTAGCATTGAATAAGTTGTGACCTCTTTACTTTTCTTATTTAGGACCTAAAGAATGGTCGTGCCTAATTTCATGTTTGCATGACACCAGGAAGTTAGAGAATAAGATTTTGTACATTACATAGGGGCACCAATACTTTTGCACTTAGCATTGAATTTTCGAGTTGTGACCCCTTTACTTTTCCTATTTAGGACCTAAAGAATGCTCCAGCCAAATTTCATGTTTCTACAACACCAAAGAAGTTAGAGAATTAGTGGCAAGTCAGTCAGTCAGTCAGTCAGTCAGTCAGTGAGGGCGTTCACCACACACACACACACACACACACACACACACACACACACACACACACACACCTGGCTTTGCCAGAGTTAATTTGATAGAGATTTTTACGTGTTGTGATGTGAGAACAGTCCTAGTCCCTCCTGAGTCAGAATTCTTACTTTGGTGTCAAACCTGTCCAGGACTGCAGGGGCAGGAATATGAGGCATTGGTAGAGCCCATCCATACAGATGACCATCTCTTCTTAATGGCTGCCAGAAGTCTAGTCACATTCATGGATGGAAGAGTCCCGCTCCATCTCAAAAACATGAGCAATGTTACTGTCCCACTAAAAAAATATACGGTTGGGGCCCAGGTTTCATTGTTGTCCCCAGACGATGTACTCGGCTCTGAGGAAAATAATGTGCAACAGTGCACCCAACAAATTCATATCCTTTAAGTAAGTCTTGGGTCACTGACCTGCATATAGGAGACGAACAGACATTAGAAGCTCAAATTCAGAGCATTAAGGAGGTAGCTGTAGAGAAGCAGGCTGCTTTCAGCAAGAGTAGCATGGGCTTTGGTTGAGTAAAGGGCATTTCCCATTCTATACCTACTAATGGTCATGCCCCTATCAAAGATCATTACTGTCCTATACCTCCTTCTTCCTACCAACAAGTAAAAGCCATGATCAAAGACATGAAGGATAGTGATATTATCTGGGAAAGTTATAGTCTGTGGGCTGCACCTATAGTGCTGGTAAAGAAAATGGATGGGAGTATAAGATTTTGCATGGATTATAATCCATGCAATAATTATTGCAAACTAAACAATATCACGTACAAAGATGCTTATCCGTTGCCACGCATAGAATAATCTTTGACAGTGTTAGGGTCTGCTTCTTATTTCTCTACATTGGATCTCACCAGTGGTTATTGGCAGGTACCCATAAGCGAAGCAAACAGAGAAAAAACAGCTTGCACGATTCCTATGGGCCTGTATGAATTTAACTGTATACCTGTTGGACTCTGCAATGCCCCAGGAGTCAGTCCTGTTGTATCTAGATGATGTAATTGTCTGTTCTAAAACATATGAGGATCATCTACAGCACTTAAGTGAATTATTTTTAATGCTCATGAACCATGGTCTCAAAATAAAACCCTCCATTTGTTGCATTTGTCGCAAGTCCGATACTTGGGCCATGTTGGCAGTGCTGACGATGTAAATACCAATCCAGAAAAGACTGATGTGGTTAAAAACTGGTCCACGCCCAAAATTTTAAAGGATGTCAGCAGTGTTCTGGGGTTTGTAGGCCACTATAGATGATTTATCCTTAATTTTGCATGCGTAGTTGCACCTTTGCAAGAGATACTAAGAGGACATTCTAAAGAGCCTCATAAAAGATCTATACTTATTAATTGGGGAACTGAACAATAACAGGCTTTTCAGATTCTGAAAGAAAAGTTAGTTACATGCCCAATTCTAGTATACCCAGAATATGCTCTACCCTTCAACTTGTATACTGATGACAGTTTCAAAGGGCTAGGCACAGTGCTGAATTAAGTTCAAGAAGGGAAAAAGAGTAGTCACTTATGCTAGTTGCTTGCTGCAAGGGTCCGAATGCAACAACCAGTATTATAGTTCCTTTAAATTAGAATTGCTTGCGCTAGTATGAGCGATAATTGAAAAATTCAAAGATTACTTAGTAGCTGTGACCTTTACCACTTATACTGACAACAATCCCAAAGCACATCTGAACTCTGTGAAACCCGGAGCCTTGGAGCCTCTAGCTCTCTAGACTTCTGCCCACTTATGAGCCTTTTCACTAGCAAACAACCATAAATATTGCACTAAATCCTGGTTCTTCCGCTCAGTCTGACCATTAGTTTGTGTGTGGAATGCTGACGAGAAGGAAAGCGACGTTCCAGGTTTCTACAGAAGGCTCGCCAAATTTGTGCAACAAACTGAACACCGTGATCAGATACAATGTTCTCGGGAACCCCATGTAGGCAAATGATTTCTTTTACAAAAATCTTGGAAAATTCTATCGCAGAAGGTAGCTTCTTTAATGCCACGAAATGTGCCATTTTTGAGAAAGGGTCTACAACAACTAGGATAGTGGTGATCTCAGGTAGATCGGTGATAAACTCTAAATGCGACCCCGGATTAGAAGGCACCGGTAACGGTCTCAGAGGCCCCTCCGAACTACGCCACCGACTTTTACTGCGTGCACATACAGAGCATCCCTTAACAAAGTCACGGATCTCCCGAGACATGCCTGGCCACCAGTAGTGTCTAGTACAAAGATTCAGAGTCCCCTGAACCCCTGGATGGCCTGTGAGAACAGCTGAGTGAGACTCTTCAATGATTCTAAGACGCAAGGTCTCTAGCACAAACCATCTGCCCTCCGGCACCCCTGAGGGAGCGTCCTGCTGGCAATTTTGTAAATAAGGAACGAGATCAGATTCTACAGCTGCCACCACCATCCCAGGTGCCAAGATATTCTCGGGAGCCACTGTCACTTTCCGGCAAACCGAAACTCCGTGAGAGGGTGTCTGCCTTCAGGTTCTTCTCCCCTGGAATATATGTAACAACAAGATTAAACCTGGCAAAAACAACGCCCACCTGGCCTGACGAGCTGTGAGTCTTAGCATTGGCGAGATATACCAAGTTTTTATGATCAATATACACAGTAATGGGATGCCTTGCCCCCTCAAGGTGGGGATGCCACTCTTCTAGAGATCACTTAATCACCAATAACTCACGATTACCCACATCGTAGTTACGTTCCACCGAACTGAACTTCCGCGAGAACGCACGTGGACTATACCCAGATCTCCCGCCGACTTCCTGAAACAATACAGCCCCCGCCCCCACCTCAGATGTATTGACCTCAATTAAGAACGGTCGCCGCGCGTCAGGCTGTACTAGCACCGGAGCAGCAATAAATGCCCTTTTGAGATTACTAAAAGCCTCTAGGGCCTCTGGCGACCATCTTACCAAGGTGGCTCCCTACTTGGTAAGTTCGGTCAGGGGTTGAGCAACAACAGAATAATTCTTAATGAATTTACGGTAAAAATTTGCGAAACCTAAAAACCGCTGGAGAGCTTTCAGGTTATCTGGTCTGACCCATTGGGAGATTGCTGCTACTTTATCAGACTCCATTTAAATCTCCGTGGGTTAAATCACATAATCAAGGAAAGACACTTGCTTAGTACCAAAAAATGCATTTCTCCAACTTGACAAAAAGTTGGTACTCATGCAAACGAGTCAAAACCAACCTCAGGTGCCGCACATGTGAATCCCAGACAGGTCTTGGATCATGACCAATAAATCCTGCAACTGACTTGTGAGGGTACTCATGGCCTCCATTCGAGCGCAATTTTAAGGGCCAGTTATTATGTTACGGTAGACTACTTTTGAAACGCCAGCCTGGGTGCCCTAGATCTCACCCACAACCCCTGTCCCTGCCTACTTGCCTCCACTCCTGGCTAACCCCAGGTGGGCAACTGGGTGGCGGTCCCTACTCTCACTAGGGACTAAAAAAGGGATGCTGGCGTACCTGGATGGAAAGGGTAGAATTCCGACAGAAAAGGCAGATGTAAATAACCAACACAAACAATACTAAGCAGAACTGAGGCAAATAAGAGCAAAGTATAGCAGACAAGATGACAGAAGCAGGAGACTAACAGAGGCAGACTAGCTAGCACACTGAGGGAAACCAATAACTGGCAGTGATTGTAAGTCTCTAACCGACCTTTAAACAAAAGCCTCCACCCAGGGGTGGAGAGAAGGAGACAGCCAACTCCCAACAGAGCGCAACAAAAGAGAGCTCGTGCACAGCAGCTGCACTCACAGGTGCGCGCGCACGGCGCTGCGCGCCACCAGCACCACGCCGCCCAGGCACATGCGCCCCCAGCAGCCGGACAAGAAGCTGGGGGGGGGGGGATGAGCCCAGACTGCGGGACCCCCACACACCGCCACCCTGGGAGGACCAGCAACTGCCGCATAGTAACAAGCACCCAATGAATATCTGCCCCCTTCCTAATAAAGAGATCCTTGGCCTGTGCATGTACTCCAAGAATCAAAGTGACACTTGCTGTTCAGCTGAATGATCTTCCTTTATTCTAATCAAGCCGCATGAGGTTTTATAGATGGTATGCATAGTTACTACGTCATGACGTACGACTCTGTAGCTGATTGGTTATTGCCTTATATGGATCTCTTCCTCCAGGAGTTGACGTCATCATCTTGGAATTTCTGGACGAGGAATGCGCCATCTTGAGTAACACGGTAACATGGTGGGGTGGGGGGGGGGGGGGGGAGTAGTTAGTCAGCACTTTAGCAGGCAGCTGTGTTAGTAGTATAGAAGAGAAACACATATTTGAAATAGGCATTTTACTTAATTTATTACAATCCATTACCTTTACAGCAAGATAGTAGGACTTTTGGAGAATTATAAGAATACGTATTGTCTGGAGCTATCACCAAACGGATCCTTTGTAAATCTTCTAATGCTGAGTTGCAATGCTTATGGCGGCAGAGAGATGGATTCTGAGGAAAAACCTCTTTCTGAGAAATTCTACAGACCCTATATCTGGCAACCGTAGTCATCAAATTCTGATTCCACGCAGAGGCGCTAGTCAAGTGTTTGTGGCAAACCATGGCCAGTCAGGACACTTGGGTGTTCTCAAGATGGAAGCTATGATTAGGCAATGCTTCTATTGGATTGGCATGCGAGATGACATTAAGAAGTGGTGTCAGGAGTGTACAGTTTGTGAAACCTGTAGAAGAGCCAAAACTGATCAAAAAGCTACCCTCCATCCTATTGTTGCCAACAAACCTCTTGAACTGTTAGTCATTGATCACCTGAAAATTGAGAGTAGTTCCTCAGGATAGAGCTATATGCTGACATTGATGAACCACTACACCAAATTTACAGTAGCTGGTACAGTCAGAGACTTAACTGCAAAAACTACTGCTTTGCTATGGTTGCCCCAACAAAATTCTGTCTGACAGAGGTTCTGTGTTTGAGTCTCAACTTTTGCATGAACTGTGTGATGTGCATAAATGTCAGAAGTTGGGAACCACTGCTTATCATCCACAGGGAAATGGACTTTATGAAAAAGCCAACCAAACAATATTGGATTTGTTGAGAACTTTGCTTCATTACCAAAGAGCTCGTTGGACTGATGTGCTTTCTGAACTGATCTATACTATCAATAATACTCCACCGGATATACTCCTTATCTAATCTTATTATCTGATGTTTGGATGACAGGAAAAGTTACCTGCGGATTTGAGACTTGGAATACAAGTACCAGATTATGTCAACCCTTTGCCCAAAACAGAATAGGTGCAATACCACCAACGTCATCTTAAGGAGGCCCAAAACATTGTGAATACTCACCTAGAGGGTGTGCGAAGTAAACTAGCTCGAGATTGACAAAAAGGCCCATGCTTCCACTCAAGTTGGAGATCAGATATGGCTCCATAAAGAACATAGTACAGAAAAGTTAGATTCATGATGAGAGTTGCAACTGTACACTGTGTCAACTGAGCCTTTCGCAGAGAAAGGATTCTATTGTATAATGCAACATGAAGGACGTTCTCAGCTAGTGCACCGCAATCGGTTGAAAATTTCTTTGGCTGCTCCACCGTCATACGAATTTACTGATTCAGGCACTGAAGAAATTGAAACAGATTCTAAGGATGAGACAATTGCCCAACCAGACAATGCATGTCCATCTCTATTTGACCTAACAAATCAATTGTTGTGGTATCAGAACCCCTTTTCCAAACTGTTTTCAATACCACCACCCCATTCGTCCCAAATTTTAACACCAATTTCAACACCCATTGTAACACCCAGTTAATCATTACCCACTTATACCCCATGTATGCCACAAGGAGACTTTCAGGGATACCCATTCTTCAGCGATTCACTAAAATCATCTGTGGACAACCACCCCTACATTTTTCAGATTAATCTTGCTTCCTTTCTTCATTGAATCCCGTGGAATTACAAATACCTTTAATTTATTAAAACGTGTTCATTAAGGTTTGAGCCCTGAGGGACTTTCCAGTGAGTATGGGTAACGTTCAAGTGTGTGCCTCAAAAGATTTCTTGAGGAGTTCCAAAGTTTTATTGTTATTGTTCTTGACGCTCTTATTCACTGTTAACTCGTTGTTTGCACAGGCAATGAATTAAGTGTAACAAAATCCTGATAGGGGTCTTCTATAGACCACCAAAAGCAACAGAAGAAACTGAAAATTTACTATTAAGGCAGATAGAAGAGGTGTCAAACCGCAATGAAGTAATTATAATGGGGGACTTATATCCAGATATAATATGGGAAAATGAGACCTGCAAATCTCACAGGGGTGATAAGTTCTTGAGAGTAATTAAAGATAATTATCTGAACCAACTGGTGCAGGAACCAACAAGAGGGAGGGCCATTCTGGACCTAGTACTAACTAACAAACCGAACCGAATAAAGGGGGTACAGGTTGAGGGGCACTTGGGGAACAGTGACCACAATATAATCAACTTCCAGCTGTCATTCAATAAGAAGCCTTGTCAGGGAGCGACAAATAAACTAAAAACTTTAGTAAAGCAAAATTTGGTCAGCTTAGAACTACTATCGGTAACATTAAATGGGACAACATCCTCAAAAATGCCACTACGGAGGACAAATGAGAAAAGTTCAAAAGGATCCTAATCACTTCATGTGAACAGTTCATTCCCTTTAAAAATAAAAGAATCTCAACCAAAAGGAAATTAATGTGGCTCGACAAGACGGTAAGAGGGGCAATAAACGAAAAAAAGAAAGCGTTCAAACTACTAAAGCAACAAGGCAGCGAAGAAGCGCTAAAATCGTACAGGGAAAAAAACAAAATATGCAAAGATACGATCAAAATTGCCAAGGAGGAGGCGGAAAGACTGATTGCCAAAGAGAGCAAAAACAACCCAAAACTATTTTTCAACTATATTAACAGCAAAAGGATTTGCAGGGAGAGCACTGGCCCTTTAACAAATAATGCAGGGGAATCATTGAAGATGATGAAGGGAAGGCAAATCTATTAAATAGTTTCTTTTCAAGCGTATTCACAAACGAAAAGGAAATGCCACACGAGATACAAGGGAATAAAGTAAACCCCTCGCAAAATATGTCATACCTAACGCAGGAGGAAGTGCGGAACAGGTTAAAGAAGATTAAAATCGATAAAATCGCCAGGCCCAGATGGAATACACCCAAGGATACTAAGGGAACTAAGTGATGAGTTAGCTAGGCCGCTATAGCTAATATTTCTAGACACTATCAAGACCGGTGTTGTACCATTGGATTGACGCATTGCCAACGTGGTTCCAATTTATAAAAAGGGGACCAAAAGTGAGCCTGGCAACTACAGGCCGGTAAGTCTCACTTCAGTAACGGGAAAAATTTTCGAGGGGATTCTGAGAGACGCCATCGATGACTACCTCAAGGAGAACAACGGAATAACTCCTCACCAGCATGGATTCATGAAGGGTCGCTCATGTCAGACAAATCTGATCAGTTTCTACAATGAAGTAAGCTCTAAGCTGGATCTGGGGGAGTCTATTGATCTCGTATATCTGGACTTCTCTAAAGCGTTTGACACCGTGCCACATAATAGGCTAATATACAAAATGAGACAGCTTGGATTGGGTGAAAACGTGTGTAATTGGGTTAAAAATTGGCTCAATCATAGAAAGCAGAGGGTGGTAATAAATGGCTCATACTCCGATTGGGCCACAGTCACTAGTGGGGTGCCACAAGGTTCAGTATTGGGCCCCATTCTGTTCAATATATTTATCAACGACCTGATAGAGGGACTGCACAGCAAAATATCAATATTTGCAGATGACACAAAATTATACAATATAATTAATGCAATGGAGGACAATGTGCGGCTACAAACTGACCTAGATAAGCTAGTGGCTTGGGCAGAAAAATGGCAAATAAAGTTCAATGTTGATAAATGTAAGGTTATGCACATGGGCAGCAAGAATGGATGTTACCAATATTCACTTAATGTGGTACCGCTAGGGAAAAGTGATATGGAAAAAGACCTGGGGGTACTAGTGGACTATAGACTAAACTGGAGTAACCAATGCCAATCAGCTGCTGCAAAGGCAAATAAACTTTTGGGATGCATTAAAAGAGGTATAGGGGCGAAGGACGAGAACATTATCCTTCCATTATATAAGGCACTTGTCAGGCCTCACATGGAATACTGCGTACAATTCTGGTCACCGGTGCTCAGGAAAGATGTCACAGTGCTTGAGGGGATTCAAAGAAGGGCAACTAAACTAATACATGGAATGACGGGACTGGCATACCCAGAGAGGCTATCCAAATTGGGACTATTTACTCTAGAAAAAATAAGGTTAAGAGGCGACCAAATAACCATGTATAAGTATATGAGGGGACAATACAAGGATCTCTCCCAGGATCTGTTTACACCCAGGACTGCAACGGTAACAAGAGGGCATCCGCTACGTTTAGAGGAAAGCAAGTTTTATCACCAACATAGAAAGGGATTCTTTACTGTTAGAGCAGCTAGACTGTGGAACTCTCTGCCTGAGGACGTAGTGATGGCAAAATCCTTAGAGGAGTTTAAAAGGGGACTTGATGTCTTTCTGGAGAGGAAGGATATTATAAGTTATAAATCTAAGATTATTTGTTAATCCAGGTATACAGGCAGGTAGGAACTATTAGGGGTTGATCCAGGGAACAGTCTGATTGCCATTAGGGAGTTGGGAAGGAATTTTTTCCCCAAAAGGGCTATTGGCTTCTGCTCTTGGGGTTTTTTGCCTTCCTCTGGATCAACAAAACAGGAGGCTAGACAGGCTGGACTAGATGGACATTGTCTTCATTCAGCCTTACGAACTATTTTACTATGTTACTATGTTACTTACTGCATCCTGGACTTCTGGTAATATGCGCATCTGCACTATTGGACTTGTTCCTGTTCTTTATGGCAAAGACAGCTTTAATGGGTTATTGCTGCATTAATGTGTTTCAATCAAAGACTGTCTGACTGTGGGGAGAATAATAACCAGCTGGGACTTAAGACTATCTTATCCCAACGTATTCCTTTCAAAATGTATACTTGCAAGCTTTCTAATTCCTAAAATAATGTGCTGTCACTAAATCCAGTAGGTACACTTCTGTTTCTTGAATCTGCCTTCACGCCGAGGACAGCTGTGCTTTAAATAGGGGGGGAACTGTAGTGGCCCAAAAGTTCCTACAGAATAGCCACACAGTTATAAGCCCTGGAGTACCTGGCTATGTGCTCCTCCAGAGACATAGAAGGTATTGTACTGCAGAGAGACTGTCTTTCCCCTTTCTTCACGGGTTTAGGTGAAATCTGCCCGGTAACAGGTTGCTCCGGATTGGCTGCTGCCATAGAAAAAGTGAGAAAAAGTGCAGGAGTAGAAAGAGGAAGTGAAGGAGAGGTTGGAGTGGGAGGTAGAGAGTTGTTGTTAGGAGGTGAAGGAGAGAGGAGGTGTGCAGTGGAGCTTCAGACAAGTTAACATTGCGGGAGGAGAAAGTAGAAGGACAAGAATCTACAGGAATGAGTGTAATGTGGAGAAAACAGATCTGGGAACCGTCTACACAAGTGAGTTGTATGAGCCCCTGTAATTGTACAGCCAGGAAAGTACCAGTGGCCCTATCACAGTACTCCATTTTCTGCCAGAGACAATACTTTAAAAAGCAACCCCCAGATAACAAGGAGTGGTGGGATTCCTCTTTTGAGTAACCTTAAATAGAGAAACAGAGAGAGAGAGAGAGCGTTGAAGAGAAACTTCTTGTGTTATTCATGTGTTCAAGCAACATTTATATGAATGTAAGACAAGTCTGCACCACTGTGAATTGGACTAGATAAATCTGTTTCTACAATGTGCTTAGTATACTGTGTACTTCCAGTTTGCAACACAGCTACATGGACTCATTTATTTCATCACCATCAATTGGAGTTCACCCCAAAAAGGTACTGGCATCACATGACAACAGCACTAAACAAACTGTTAAAGTTATTGCACCTGTTCCAATGCACACGGCCAAGTTAGGCCCCTTTGCCACCATTGTCGGGAGAGTCACCCATGACATCCATGTTGCTTACCCTTGGTCTTCCCCACAATGGCTCGCCTCAGCCTTGGACACTACAGCTGTGTAGTTGAAGAGGAGGGAGCTGAGGACTGAGCTTAGGGGACTCCTACAGCAAGGGGAAGAGGAGTGTAGGTAGAGCCTGCAAAAGATAGCGCTGAATGAGCGGTCAGATAGGTAGGAGGAGAATCAGGAGAGAGCAGGGTCCTTTAGGCCAATGGAGTGAAGCATATTGAGTAAGGATTTGTGGTCTACAGTGTCAAATGCCGCAGAGAGGTTGAGGAGGATCAGTAGGGAGTAGTGCCCTCTCGATTTAGCCGTCAGGAGGTCATTTGACAATTTTGTCAAGGTGGTTTCTGTCGAGCATAGAGAGCGGAAGTTGAACTGTAGGGGGTGAAGAAGAGAGTTTTTTGAGAGATAACTTACAAGGTGGTAGTAAAACAGGCATTCTAAAAGTTTTGAGATAAAGGGGAGATTTGAGATGGGTCAGTAGTTTACAGTATCGGTCGAGTCAAGAGTCGATTTCTTTAGCAGTGGGGATATGATAGCATGTTTAAGTGAGATGGGGAAAATGCCACAGGTCACAGAGAGGTTGAATATAGTGTTTTAGATTCATGCTGCCAATTTTTCAGGCAGCATGAGTCTCATGGCAGAATCCCTTTACCTTTTTGGATTTTGAGTCTATAGTACAGGAGAAACAGTAGAATCCAGGTGAGTGAGTGTATACCTAGGATTGTGACTGTAACAAGTGGGCATCCTCTATGTATAGAGTAAAGAATATTTCTACACCAGCATAGAAGATTCTGTACTGATGGTGAATTTGATAAAACAGTTTAAGAGGGGCCCAGATGCCTTTCTTGAGCATTACATGTTGTAGTTACTAATTACTTGAGAAGGGTTGTTGATTCGGGGATTATTCCGATTGCCAGACTTGACTCAGTTTTTTTTCCCCCTAAATGAGTAAAATTGGCTTCTAGCTCATTGAGGGGAAAGGAGGTGGTTGCCTTCTTTGGGAGGGACATAATAGACTGAACTAGACAGGCATATAGCTTTTTTTCTGCATTAAAAGGGATCTGTCTTTTAAAGAAAGAAAAACTATACTTATCTATACCTCCTCCGGCAGCCTTCTTACCAAATCTTTAGCTCACCAATCTTCTCCTGGCTCCTCCCGTGCCCACGGCTCTCGTCACCTCCAGCCGTCCGGATCCAGTTCTTCCTGTGACAAAAGTGTACATTGCCGGTATTTTGCTTCCTGCATAGCAATGTACGCTACATCACTAGTGACATAGTCTTCCCTGCTAGGCAGTGAAGGCTGAATCATCGGCAGCCTGCTTTAGTGCGACTGCACATACGCGATAGCATGCTGCTAGAGTTTCATATACTAAATGAAACAATAACGACACGATATCATGCATGCGTGTTAAAGCCGGCTGGCAATGTTTCATAGTAACGTAGTATGTTAGGCTAAATAAAGACAATGTCCATCTAGTTCAGCCTGTTTCAACCCCCTTGTTGATCCAAAGGAAGGCAAAAACACCCAAGAGGCAGAAGCCAATTAGCCCATTCCTGACTCCATGCTAAGGTCAGAATAATCCCTGGATCAACCTTTGATAGTTCCTACCAGACTAAGACCTGAAACAGCCCCGCTGGTCACGTAATGTCTATATCTTGTAATGTCAGAACTCTAGAAAGACATCTTGTCCTCTCTTAAAGTCTCCAATAGATTTTACCATCACCACATCCTCAGGCAGAGACTTCAACAGTCTCACTGCTCTTACAGTAAAGAAACCTCTTCTGTGTTGGTGATGAAACGTGCTTTATTCTAGATGTAGCGGATGCTGTAGCTTGTTACCGACACAGTCCTGGGTATAAACAGATCATGGGAGAGATCCTTGTATTGCCCCCTATTGTATTTATACATAGTTATTTGATCGCCCCTTAGCTGTCTTTTTTTGAGGGTGAATAGTCCTAATTTTGATAGCCTCTCTGGGTATTCCAGTCCTCTCATTCAATTTATTAATTTAGTTGCCCTTCTTTGAACCACCTCAAGCACTGCAACATCTTTACTGAGCACCGCCGGTGTCCAGAAATGTACACAGTATTCCATGTGGGGCATGACAAGTGCATTATATAGTGGGAGAATAATGTTCTCGTCCTTCACCCCTATGCCTCTATTAATGCACCAAAAAAGTTTATTAGCTTTTGCAGCAGCTGACTGGCATTGGTTGCTGCAGTTACATCTACAATCCACTAGTACCCCCAGGTTTTTTTCATATCACCTTTCCCTAGCTGTACCTCATTTAGTGTATATTGGTTTCGTTTCTTCTGCCCATGTGCATAGCCTTACATTTATCAACATTGAGCTTCATTTGCCATTTTTCTGCCCAAGCCCCCAGTTTATCTAGGTCCTTTTGTAGCCGCACATTGTCCTTGTTGTCGTTGTATAGTCTTATATATTTTTGTATCATCTGCAAATATGGATATTTTACTGTGTAGTCCCTCTATCAGGTCGTTGATAAATATATTGAACAGAATGGGGCCTAGTACTGAGCCCTGTGGCACCCCACTAGCAACGGTGGCCCAATTAGAGTAGGAACCATTTATTACCACCCTCTGCTTTCTATCTCTGAGCCAGCTCTTTACCCAGATACACACGTTTTCACCCAGTCCGAGCTGTCTCATTTCATATAAATCGGCACGGTGTCAAATGCTTTAGAGAAATCCAGATATACAAGATCAATAGACTCTCCCAGGTCCAGCTTAGAACTTACTTCATCATAGAAGCTGATCAGATTGGTCTGACATGATCGACCCCTCATGAACCCATGCTGGTGAGGAGTTATTCTGTTCTCCTTGAGGTATTCTAGGATGGCATCTCTCAGAAACCCCTCAAATATTTTTCCAGTTATTGAAGTGAGACTTACCAGCCTGTAGTTACAGGCTCTCTTTTTGACCCCTTTTTGTAAATTGGAACCGCATTGGCAATGCGCCAATTCAATGGTACAACCCTGGTTTTGATAGTGTCCATAAATAAGAAATAATGGTATAGCTATCACATCACTTAGTTCCCTTAGAACCCTTGAGTGTTTTCCATTTGGACCCGGTAATTTATCGATTTTAATCCTCTTTAACCTGCTCTGCATTTCCTCCTATGTTATGTATGCAATATTTAGCGGTGGGTTCGCTTTATTCCCCTCAATCTTGTGTGACATTTCCTTTTCGTTCGTAAATATACTAGAAAAGAAACCATTTAATAGATTTGCCTTTCCCCCCATCGTCTTCTATGATTTCTCCTGCATTATTCGTTAAAAGGCCAGTGCCCTCGGTGCAAATCCTTGTGCTCGTAATATAGTTGAATAGTTTAGGGTTATTTTTGCTCTCTTTGGAGACCAATCTTTCTGCCTCCTTCTTAGCAATTTTGAGCTTTTCTTTACATGTTTTTTTTTTTCTTGTATGCCTTCTTGTTTTACGAGTTTAAACGCTTTCTTTTTTTTGTTTATTGCCCCCCTTGCAGTCTTGTGGCTCTTTTTTTTTTTAAAAGGTATGAACTGCTCACATGAGGTGATTAAGATGTTTTTAAACTTTTCCCCATTTGTTTTCTGTACTGATATTTTTGAGGCTGTTTTCTCAATTAATGTTACTGATAGTAGTTCTAAGCTGATCAAATTTTGCTTTTTTAAAGTTTTTTTTTTTTGTCGCTCTCTGGTAAGGTTTCTTATTGAATGACAGCTGAAAATTAATTATATTGTGGTCGCTATTACCCAAGTGTCCCTCAACCTGCACCCCCATTATTGGGTCCGGTTTGTTAGTACTAAGTCCAGAGTGGTCCTCCCTTTAGTTGGCTCCTGAACAAGTTGGGTAAGGTAGTTACGTTCTTGAGAACAATCAAAGATATCACCCTTGTGAGATTTGCAGGTTTTGTTTTCCCATTTTATATCCAGATAACTAAAGTCCCCCATAATAATTACTTCATTTTGGTTTGACACCTCTTCTATCTGCCTTAATAGTAAGATTTCAGTTTCTTGTGTTGCTTTTGGTGGGCTATAGAAAAACCCTATCAGTATTTTGTTATTTTTTTTCTCCCTGTATTTCTACCCACAGAGATTCCATGTGTTCATCTCCTGCCCTTATATCCTCCCATAGCCTCAACATTAAGTAGGATTTAATGTACAGACACAGCCCACCCCCTTTCTGTTCACCACGGTCTCTTCTGAAGAGATTATAACCCTGTAAATTCACCACCCAATCACACTTATCATGAAGCCATGTTTCAGTTTATCCAACTATATCGTAGTTTGCCGATCAGAATCCTTGTGTGTGGAGCCATGCAATTTATACGGTTGTTTTAGTTCTTTAAATTAATTTTGCTACTGATGGTAGTATTGGCTGTACTGTCAGTTCTACCTGTACTCACCCCCCACCCTCATCAACCCCCATTTCCATTACTTGGACCCAGGTCGCTATCTACACTGTTTACCCCCCCTGTTTCTCTTTTTGCCCTTCCCTCAGTCCCTAGTTTAAACCCTTCTCCAGCCTTCTAGCCATCTTCTACCGCAGCACAGTTGCACCCTCACCATTAGGATGCAGCCCATGCCTATGGTAAAGCCTGTAGCCAACAGCAAAGTCTGCCCAGTTCTCCAGGAACCTGAACCCCTCCTTCTTACACCACCTCCAGAGCCACTTGTTTACTTCCCTAAGATCCTGCTGCCTTTCTATTGTAGCTTTTTGTGCAGGTAGTTTTTCTAAGAAAACTACCTTGGAGTTCCTCACCCTAAGCTTGGATCCTAGGTCCCTGAAATAGTTTATGAGGGCCCTCCATTGACCTCTAATTTGTTTATTGGTGCCAATGTGCACCATGACCGTTGGATCCTCACCTGCCTCTCCTAGTAATCCATCAATCCGATCCGCGATGTGTCAAACTCAAGCGCCAAGAAGACAGCACACCGTTCAATGATCCCAATCTTTATGGCAGATTGCCTTATCTGTCCCCTTTATAATTGAGTCCCCCACCACTAGGCTCTGTCTAGCCTGCCCTTGCTAGGCAGTGAATGCTACATCACATCACATTACATCATGCCCTGCCTGAAGTGAACTGCAGCTAACACACTCCAAAACAGGAAGAAGAGGATCCAGCGAGCTGGAGGTGATGTGAACCAGGGACTGGAGGAGCCAAGAAAAAAATAGGCGAGTAGAAGATGCGGTAAGAAAACTGCCTGGAGAGGAATAGGTAAGTATTGATTTTTTTTTTTTCTAATGACAAAACCCCTTTAAATTCTATGCTACAATGTTAGCTTATGCAGCTAGCAGTGAGGTGGATGTCCTTTTTGGATCGTTACAATTGGAAACTAGTGATTGCTGAGGTAATTGAGAATTTTGACTGTGGACTGTTTACGGATGCGGCAGGCAGTTCAGGTTTGGAGCGTATTTTTAAGGACAGTGGTATGTTGGTCAATGGCCCATTGACTGGGTGGAGTCAGGATTGGTAATAAATTTGGTAGTGCTTGAGCTTTTCCCGATTATTGTCGCAGTAACGCTATGGGACGAATGGTTCGGAAAAGGTGGTCAGGTTTCATTGCGACAATTTAGGGGTTGTTCAAGCTATTAACAATTTAACATCCTCAGTAGTGAGTTTGCTGTGTTATTTGGTGTTACAAGCATTGTCACTGAAGGTGTGCATTGTGGTGGTACATGTACCGGGTTTAAAAAACTCAATTGTAGTTTCTCTCTCTCATTCATGCGATTCTTGCATCTTTGAGCCTAGTACCTTAACAGCATATGAGGCAGCCTGGTAGGAATGAGAAGAATGGGTGTTGTCCCTGTGTGACATACGGACGGATGACGAGAAGGTGGGAGCTTTATTATATTGGATGGTGAACACATCCACGGTGGCATGGTCTGTAGCTAAAGTAATGCCTTTATAGCGGCTATGGCTTTCATTTTTATAAATTAGGGGGAGGAAAAGACGTGACAAAATAATTTTTTGGTAGACCAGGCCCTGAAAGGTTTCAGGGAGGGGAAGGGGTGACTGAACACATGGAGGCCTGTGTTGTTTAAATTGTTGGAACTATTGGGGGAGGTTTTTTAAAAATGTTGGTTCCTTTTTGTCCAGATTCCAATTTATTGTGTTTTTCCACAAGGCCTTGGCGAGCCTGTGACATGATAGTTCGTATTTCTGGTCTTATTCTTTTTGGGTGGGTGCGGCAACAGAGGCGGCTAGCTGGGGCTTGGATTCAGAGGTAGTGAAGAGGATCGGCAGATGGGAATCCAAACTGCTGATCCCAAATCCAGGCCTCTTATTAAAGGCCGCATCTATTGTAAAGTAGAGTAAACAAGGCTGGGGGAGGGCAAAAAGTCAGCCTCATCCTGCTCCCTCTTCCACTGTTGTAGCTGTCTCTACCTTTGTCTCCCTTCCTGTTCATGCAATAGCCTCTGAGCACAGATAGGAAGTTTTGTGTAGGAATAGTAGCATGCCTACTTTAGGTCTCTCTATTTTAAATGATGATTGGCATGCAGGTTTCAGTACTAGCAGTGGGAAAAGAAAAGCAGCAGTTGAGCCACCACCATGACCACTACCTTCAATGACATTGAAATCTACCCAGCGTGCTCCAAGTCAGAACCCATCCCTCTATCTTCCAGCTATGGCAACGTAAAAAAAATCCCACCCCAACGATCCATGAGCATAGAGCCTGAACACAAGCATTGCACATCTACTTGTAATGAAAATGCTGCCTTTAAGGCTGCTGGACACAGACGCCTTCTGTAATGTGATGCTCCATGCTTTCCCACAGTACAAGATGCTCAGCCATCATTTAATTGGCAAAAAACTACCCCTTTCTTACACTACTATGTAAGTAATAATGTGTCCCTGGCATTGAAGAATGCTGTCAGTGGCAGACATGTGGTCCAGCAAGCATAGCGAAGGGCATAACATATCTTTAACACCACACTGGATCAATGACCTGCAGTTAGGCCTTAAAACAAAAGTGGTGTTCCACATTTCATGGCACCCTCAAGATTTGTGGGACATTAATCCTTGTCTTGCCTCACCCTCTCCTCCTTCTCCCAAAACAAACATTTTCTGAAGCACAAGAAACACCTGTAGCTCTACAGATTCCATGGAGAAGGCACGTGCTCGGCTGTTCTGTTCATCTGATAGAATTTGTTCTTTGCAAACATTGCTTTAAAAAAAAACAAAAAAAAAACAAAAACACACCTGCTGTTTCCCTTGGCAGAATTTTTGGTTACTCTACTGCCTTTCCTTGGAGGAGTAGGAGTAGGGGGCCCATGATTGAATCGTTTTTACCTGGCAGAATTTTAGGACATTGCTTTTAAAAGAAGCAGCACACCTGGTGTGTTAGAGAGCATCATTTTTGGTAGGCCTGTAGTGACCCAGTACATCATCCTAGTCCCCTCCATAAATGTCTTACATGTACTGTATGTCTTATGTGCACTGTGTAGAGATGAGCGAGCGTATTTGCTAAGGCAAACTACTCGAGCGAGTAGTGCCTTATGCGAGTACCTGCCCTCTCGTCTCTAAAGATTCGGGTGCCGGCGGGGAAGAGGGGTGAGTTGCGGGAGTGAGCAGGTAGGAGCGGGGGGGGGAGAGAGAGAGAGAGATATCCCTTCGCCCCTCCCCCCGTTCCTCCCTGCTCTCCCCCGCCGGCACCCGAATCTTTAGAGACGAGCGGGCAGGTACTCGCATAAGGCACTACTAGCTCAAGTAGTTTGCCTTAGCAAGTACACTCGCTCATCTCTAGCACTGTGCAAACCTGTCTTGTCATTTCCAGAGTGAGTGTTGCACAACTGAGGTGCTTGAGAGGTTTAACTTACAATAAAATCCAAACACTGCATGTAAATGTATGTTAGGTCATGTCATGTGCTACGAGAGAAGGTATAAATGTGAGTGCTTGAAAGCTGGAAAGGGTCCAAATCTTCAGGTGTGGTACTGTTCAGGAGGTCCAGGTACCTGGGGGCACCATCAGCCCTCATGTACTGAAGCATGGAAGAGGAGGAGAGATTTGCTGCTTGTGAGCTGGATGTAAATGAAGTGAGGGCCTCCCCACCAAAAAAAGAGAGCATTTGTAAGTGTACTACTTTCTTTCTAGGCCAGTGCAGAGTACTAGGTAATTTTCTGATTTTTCCTACGCGGCCGTCTGAGGTCTGGATATCCATGTAGAGGTACACCCGTTAATTGTCACACCCACGCGTCTCCAAGTTGCTAGATAATATTCTCTGTTCACGTATGTGTATCTTTGAGCTGATGAGAGCCTTGTTGAGGTACTACGTTCTAAAGTCATTTGCCTGAGCTGTAAAGTCTACCAATGAACTGCCTTGTATTGCCAGTTTTCAAAATTGTAAGTAAAGTTTATGCCGGGCTCTAACAGTTCCTGCAGACCCGCCATACTCAGAACTGTCTGTGGCTGAATTTATTCTCCGCCGAAGGTCATACCGGTGTGTGAAGGAACGGTGGCGTAACCCGTGACAACTACAACCCCTGTTCTACTGTTTAGTGGGAATTCCCTAACGTACGGAGGTCCCAGGTTGCCTGCAGTGATACTCTGGCCTTGGCTGCGTGTATCCCTCTGAGAACGAGTTTGGTAAGTGCCGCCGTGACAAGCCAGCACTCTACCCTCCCAGCTCCCCACGTATGTCAGGTGTCCAGAACTACCCTATGGGACGCTGCAGCTCTACAGCTGTTCTTTGGAGTAAACTTGTGTATGAAGTGCTGTGTTCATCTTGCAGGATCAACGTTTGGATCACTGTTTGAAAGTTCCTACTTGACTCCAAGACCTGGATCAACAACCCCACTATTTACTTAATGTCTATATCCTGTAATATCATAGTGCTCTAAAGGAAGTCTAGTGCCCTCTTAAACTATCAATTTTGCCATCATCACATCCTCAGCCAGAGAGTTCCACAGTCTCACTGCTCTTACAGTAAAGAACCCCCTTCTGTGTTGGTAATGAAACCTTCTTTCCTCTAAACGTAGAAAATGCCCTCTTGTTACCGTCGCATTCCTGGGTATAAACAGATCATGGGAGAGATCCATGTATTGCCCCCTAATGTAGTTATACATAATCAATTGATCACCCCTCAACCGTCTTTCTGTGAATGAGTGAATAATGGGTGAATAATCACATTTTTGATAGCCTCTCTGGATATTCTAAGCCTCTCATTGCGTCTATTAATTTATTTGCCCTTCTTTGAACCCCCTCAAGTACTGTCTTTCCTGAGTACAGGTGTCCAGAACCAGTATTTCATGCAAGGCCTGACAAGTGCCTTATATAGTGGAAGAATAACGTTCTTGTCCCTCACCACTATACCTCTTAAAACACCACAAGACTATTTGCTTTTGCAGCAGCTGACTGGCATTGATTGCTCCAGTTAAGGCTACAGTCAACTAGCACCCTCACTTTTCCCTAGCAGTACCCCATTTAGTGTGTATTGGTGACATCTGTTTCTCCTGCCCATGTACGTAACCTTACATTTATCAATATTGAACTTCATTTGCCATTTTTCTACCCAGGTCCCCAGCTTATCTAGGTCCATTTGTAGCCGCATATTGTCCTCCTTTGTAATAATCATCTTGTATAATTTTGTATCATCTGCAAATATTGATATTTTACTACCGTTATGTAGTCCTTCTATCAGGTCAGTGATAAATATATTAAACAGAATGAGGTCTAATATTGAACCCTGTGTCACCCCTCTAGCAACAGTGGCCCAATCAGTGTATAAATCATTTATTACCACCCTCTGCTTTCTATCTCTGAGCCAGCTCTTTACCCAGCTACACACGTTTTTACCTAGACTGAGCAGTCTCATTTTATATATCAACCTATTATGAGGCATGTTGTTAAATGCTTTAGAAAAATCCAGATATACGAGATCAATAGACTCTCCCAGGTCCAGCCTGAAATATACTTAATTATAGAAGTTGATCAAATTGGTCTGACATGATTGACCCCACATGAAGCCATGCTGCTGAGGACTTATACCATTGTTTTCCTTGAGGTATTCCAGGATGGCATCTCTCAGAAATCCCTTGAATATTTTTCCAATTATTGAAGTGAGACTTAGCAGCCCGTAGTTACTATGCCCTCTTCCTGACCGTTTTTTTTTTTGGAACCGCAGTGGCAATGCGCCAATTCAGTGGTACAACCCCGGTCTCAATTGTGTCCCTAACTATATAAGAAATAGCGGTCTGACCATCATGTTACCTAGTTCCCTTAGAACCCTTGGGTGTATTCCATCTGGGCCCAGCGATTTGTCGATTTTAATCTTTAACCAGCTCTACACTTCCTCCTGCGTTAGACAGGTGATATTTAGCAGGGGGTTCATTTTTAACCCCCTGCATCTCATGTGACATTTTTTTCCTTCGTAAATACATTTGAGAAAAAAAACTAATTTAATAAATTTGCCTTTCCCCAATCATCTTTTATGATTTCGCCTGCATTATTTGTTAAAGGGCCAGTGCTTTCAGTGCAAATCTTTTGCTGTTCATAGATTTGAAAAATAGTTTAGGGTTATTTTGCTCTCTGGGCAATCAGTCTTCCTGCCTTCTCCTTGGCAGTTTTGAGCCTTTCCTTATATAATTTATTTTTTCCCTGTATGTTTTTAGTGCTTATTTACTGCCTTCTTGTTTTAATAATTTAAACGCTTTCTTTTTTTCACTTATTGCCCTCGTTACAGTCTTGTCAAACCACACTGGTTTCCTTTTACTTGTACTTTTATTTTTTAAAAGGTATGAACTGCTTACAAGACGTAAATAGGATGTTTTTAAACTTCTCCCATTTGTTGCCTGTCTGTTCTTTTTGAGGATGTTGTCCCTATTGATGTTGCCAAGAGTAATTCTGAGCTGATCAAATTTTGCTTTGCTACAGTTTAGTTTTTTGTCACTCCCTGATAGGACTTGAATGACAGCTGGAAATTAATTATATTGTGGTCACTATTTCCTAAGTATCCCTCAACCTGCACCCCCATGATTCTGTCTGGTTTGTTAGTTAATAAGTCCAGAATGGCCCTCCCTCTACTTGGCTCCCATACAAGTTGGGTAAAGTAGTTATCTTTAATTGTTCAAGAACTTATTGCCTTTGTCAGATTTGCAGGTTTTGTCTTCCAATATTATATCTGTATATTTAAAGTCTCCCATATTACTTCATTGCGATTTGACACCTTTTCTATTTAGTTTAATTTTTTTTCTGTTATTTTTGGTGGCCTATAGAAAACCCTTACAAGGATTTTATTATTTCCCTCCCCTGTGTTTCTACCTATAGAGATTTCATGTGTTCATCTCCTACACCTATATCTTCTCATAGCCTTCGCATCAAGTAGGATTTCACATACAGACATACCCCTTCCCCTGTCTGGTTCCGACTTTCTCTTCTGAAGAGATTGAAACCCTGTATATTCACAGCCCAATAGCTTTCATCATCAAGTCATGTTTCTAGTATTTCTACCTCCACTACCTAGTAACCCCCCCCCCCCCCCCCCACTATTGTACCCAATTTTGGGGAGGAGCACAGTGTTCTCTAGATGTGTGGCTGTATTCCCATGCAATTTGGGGTCTTTGGCTGCATTGGGTATTTTTTGGAGGGCAAATTAATTGGAATCAGGCATCCCAATTCACAATGTTTTTTCTGAAATCGGCACAATACTGACACAAAGCGAATATTTCACTAATCCATCATCACTATCTGCTACTCAGTCACTCAGTGGTTCTTCACTATATTTCTCTTAGGGCTTCCTTGTAGTAAGAGTTTTTTCATGTTGTATAGGAATGCTGCAGCAGTTGGGGTCAGACCTTTGGTCAGGCAGACGAGATGGTGGGGGTCATGATGGCTCTGTCTCAACCGGTACATCTAAAATGTAGCCTGGCCTGGCTGCGCACAGGGAAAAAAGTTAGCAACTGTGCTATGAACTTTCGGTACTTACCTGTTCATGTGATGGCAGTGCCTCTTCTAAATGAAAAACCACCTGAGCCGCATAAAAGAGTCCACAATCAAGAGATAGTTTCAAACCGCCCCGCATCCTGCTCACATGTCCTCCTTTACCGACTACATCTCTACTCTCTCCACACATTACTAACTCTGCCCCCAACCTCCCTGATGACCAATCACACCACACAGAGCTGGTTAGAGAGATAGTCTGAACAGTGGACCTAACAGTTTCTAACTTCTCTGCCGCTGTGTCTAGTAGATGCGTGCGTCGTCTTGCTCTGTGTAACCTCAGCTCAAACGTATCTTCTTCTGGAAAATAACCAACAAAGAACAGAGCAGGGGAAAAAGGTACAGCAAGAAATAACTCTACCCACAAAGAACAGAGCAGAGGAGAAAGAGGTACAGCAAGAAATGACTTTACACACAGAGATGTGTAGTAAGCACACAGAGTCCTCTTGAATGGAGAAAAAGAAGTGCTGTTGTGAAGAAAAAAAGGAGAGTGGTGGTTGTGGGGGATTTCCTATTGAGAGGAGCAGAGGCTGCCTTCCAGGTGCACAGTTCAAAGGTGTGTCTGATAGGCTGTCAAGACTCTTCAGTCCTACAGAACACCACCCATTCCTACTAATACATGTAGGAACAAATGACACTGCAAAAAAGTACCTTAAAACTATCTGCAGAAACTTTGAAGAACTCCGAAAGAAGGTGAAGGAACTAGGAGCAGAAGTGGTCTTCTCATCCATCCTCCTAGGGGATGGCCATGGAATAACAAGATGGAAGAGGATTCTAGAGGTGAACAACTAGCTTCATCAATTGTGCCGTCAGCAAAGATTTGGATTTCTAGACCATGGAGTAAATTCTCTTCATGATCAACTGCTTGCTAGAGACGTGTTGCATCTTACAAAAACAGGTAAGCCCTGCATGAGGCAGAAAAGGAGAGACGTGCTAGGTTGCCATGGCACTGAGGACACGGGGCGGTCCCCACCGCGTCCCTAGAAACCCGGCTGCAAGGAGGAGCCCGGCGGCCAGGGGAGGTAACAAGAACCGGGGCTCCCATGGGCTACACAGCAGTCGCCTAAGTGACAGGATCAGCGTTGAGGGCACAGAGGACCCGTGAGCCGCCAGTCCTGACAGTACCCCCCTCTATGGGGGAACACCGGATGCACACGGCCCGGAACGGGCTTAAGGGGAAAAGCCCTGTGGAACCATCGGACCAAAAGTGTACCGGGTACGGAAGAGTACTTCTGACTCGCCGAGCATTGATCAAGCGCTCTACCTCATACTCCAGTTCCCCCTGAACAAGAGGAGGAGAGGGCGGGCTCTGGGCTAACATATTTCTTCAGTAGCCCCTTGTGGAAAAAGTCATGAATTTTCCATGACTGTGGAAGAGATAATCTATTCACCAGAAGATTCACTATCTGGGAGATGGTGCACGGACCAACGAAGCGGGGAGCCAGCTTTAGGGATGGGACCTTTAGTCTCAAATTTTTTGAGGCCAGTAACCCCCTCTCCCAAACCCCAAACGGTGCATAGATCGTGCGTTTTTTTATTAGTTTGAGCAAGAAGTTTACCCTGGGAACCCTAAAGGTTCTTACGAACCTGGGCCCAAACTGTGCACAGTTCATCAATGGCAGATTCTGACGACGGCACGTCAGAAACAGAAAAAGAAAATAGAGGATGGAAACAATAATTACAAAAGAACGGTGAGACCTGAGAAGACTAATTTACATGATTGTTAATGGCAAACTTGGCGAGAGGTAGAAAGTTAACCCACAGATGTTGATTGTCTGAAACGAACAGTCGCAGGTATTGAATTAATTCTTGATTTATCCTCTCAGTTTTCCCGTTCGACTCAGGATGAAAAGCCGATGAAAAGGACAAACCAATTTTCAATGTCCTGCAGAAAGCTTGCCAGAAGTGAGCGACAAACTGTACACCTCTATATGAGACCACGTCCTCAGGAACCTCATGCAACCGCACCAACTCTTTGATAAACTCAGATAATAGTTTGGCATTTGGTAACTTGCTCAAAGGAACGAAATGTGCCATCTTGGAGAACTGATCCACTATGACCCAAATGACCGTATTCCCCTGTGATGGCAGCAAATCAGTAATGAAGTCCATGGACAGATGTGACCAGGGCCTGAATGGAATGGGCAAGGGAAGAAGAGGCCCCTCAGGACGTCTCCTGACACTCTTTCCCCTGGGACACACCGGACAAGCGGTGGCAAACGCCCAAACATCCCTAGTCATATGAGGCCACCAAAAAAATATGAAAAGTAATTCCTGAGTTCCCCAGATACCGGGGTGACCAGCAAGGACCGAGATATGCATCTCCTCTAACACCTTCAACCTCAACGGTAAAGGAACAAACAGTTTGCCTTCTGGAAGGGCTTCAGGGGCAGACTGCTTCACAGACTGAATTAGCGGTGTGAGGTAAGAGGAGATAGCGGCGAGAACCACCCCAGGGGAGAGCATAGTCTCAGGCTCAGACTCAGAAGGTTCCAGAGTACCAAAACTCCTAGATAAGGCATCCGCCTTAATGTTCTTCGAACCGGGTCAGTAGGTAACCAGAAAGTTAAAACGAGAAAAGAATAGAGCTCAAGGGGCTTGTTGAGCATTCAACCTCTTAGCTAAATCTAAATATATAAGGTTCTTATGGTCTGTGAGCACCATGATATGATGGCGCACTCCATCCAAAAAATGCCTCTATTCCTCAAAAGCCCATTTAATAGCAAGTAACTCATGATTGCCTATATCGTAATTCCGTTCTGTAAAATCTTCTAGAAAAGTAAGCGCACGGTCTAAGATTCATGAGTGTAAACGGCCCCTGAGAAAGTACCACCCCTACTCCAAACTCGAAGGTATCCACCTCCACCACAAACGGGCAAG
Organism: Eleutherodactylus coqui; assembly: GCF_035609145.1. NCBI lineage: Eukaryota > Metazoa > Chordata > Amphibia > Anura > Eleutherodactylidae > Eleutherodactylus > Eleutherodactylus coqui. The sequence continues at coordinate 70,632,501 of NC_089847.1, forward strand.
ACAGGTCTGGTTGGACAAGAACAGGCGCGGAAGAGAAGGCAGTCTTTCTGGTTAGCGGAGGCCGCCAGAGCATCAGGGGACCAGGTAGTCACATCCGCCGCTTTCCCAGTGAGATACGTTAAAGGCTTAGCCACCACCAAGAAATTCTTAATGAACTTGCGATAATAATTAGCAAACCCCAAGAAGCACTGTAGGACCTTTAGAGTGACTGGTTGGGCCCACTCCATGATGGCTTTCACCTTCCCCGGATCCATTTGGGTATCTCATGGAGTAACGACATACCCTAAAAATGATATTTTCTGCACCCCAAAAACTCACTTTTCAATCTTAGCAAATAACTTAGTCGAGTTAGGACGGTTTGAACATGTACCTAGTGTGTACCAGTTGGGGGGGGGGGGGGTTTACAGAATATCATCTAAGTACACTATGATAAACACACCCATGATATCCTGAAAGATGGAGTTCATGAACCCTTGAAAAATAGCAGGGCGTTGCACAAAAGGCACGACAAGGTACTCAAATTGACCAAGAGGCGTATTGAATGCCGTCTTCTACTCATCTCCTTCCCGAATACGAATGAGGTTGTAAGCACCCCTTAGGTCAAACTTAGAGAACCACTGGGCACCGGTGACCTGGTTGAGGAGAAGGGCATATTGATTTCTGACAGTGATCTTGTTTAGCTGCCTGTAGTCTATACAGGGTCTGAGAATCCTCGTCCTTCTCCACAAAGAAAAACCCAGTACCTACTGGAGACTCGGACAGCCGGATGTGCTCCCTGGCCAAACTATCTTGGATATAATCTTTCATAGACTTCCTCTCTGAAACCGTAACATTGTAGATGCGGACTTTAGGAAGTTTGACCCTCGGAATCAACTCTATCTTACAATCCCATTCTCTATGGGGAGGCAAGGCTTCAGATAACTGTTTAGAAAAGATGTCTGAAAACTCGGAGAGATAGTCAGGTAGCTCAACCCCCTCGCAGGTATAGATATCCACCTCCACCGGGAGCACGTGGTTGACACAGCGAGAACCCCACCTGACCAGTTCCAACATGTCCCAGTTAATTACGGGGTTGTGTTCCCTTAGCCAGGGTAGCCCTAACACAACAACCACAGACAGATTCTTCATCACCAGAAAAGTACAGGACTTAGTATGTATGGTCCCTATAGTGAACCATAACTCCGGGGTAACCAGACTTACAAGACCAGCCTGCAAGGGAGTAGAGTCGACACCAGAGACCAGAATTGGGGGTCTAAACGAAGAAATAACCCAGACAGTTTAGCCACAAAATCAAAGTTAACAAAATTAGCTGCAACTCTAGAATCAAGAAACGCTTGCCCGACACAGTAGAAAGAGCGAAATTCTAAGATGCAGGGCAACAACATTTTAGACCTCACAAGGAGTACCTTAGCTCCTAGACAGTCCTCCCGACAACTGCCTAGGAGCGGAAGTTTTCCTGCCGCGGCTTCTCGCGGGTCACGATGCGATGACCTGGCTCCCAACAGTATCCTTAGGCGATATTCCCAACGTTGCTTCAGGGTCATAGTTCTCAGCTCCGTGGGTTCTGCGGAGAGAGGTGTTAAGGTCGGAACTACCGAAGAGGTGTATCTGGAAGGAGTGACAGCATACCAGGTGCATATATTAAATACTTCTTTATTCCTCCATTCCTGCGACATTTCGACCATGCTTGGGGACTTTACCGAAGATGTGCACGTACGGACAGGACTGGTCCGAGTCGAGCGTCTGGCCCTCAATCGTCGGTCAGCCCGGATGGCCAAAGACATGGCTTGCTCCAAGGTCTTAGGTTCCAGGTGCGCCACCAAGAGATCCTTGAGGCCCTCCGACTGGCTGGCCAAAAACAGATTCTTCAAGGCAGCGTCGTTCCACCCGGACTCCGTGCAGTGTTGGTGAAATTGAGAAAAATAGTCTTCAGCCACCCTCCGACACTGGCGCAAGGCCAGAAGTTTAGAAACTGCAAAGGCAGCACGATCGGGTTTGTCATATAGTTGGCCCAAGGCAGCAAAAAAGGCGTCAAGTGACTGTCGATGGGAGATTCAGCCGGTAATGAGAAGGCCCAATTTTGGGGTGCTCCCCTCAGGCAAATTATCACGAAACCCACCTTCTGGTATTCCGTGCCAGAGGTGTGGGGGCGGAGGTAAAAAATAGAGCTTGCAGCCTTCCCTGAATGCAAAAAACTGACTTCTCTTCCCGGAAAAGAAGTCTGGAGGTGTTGCCCGTTGTTCAGGCACGGTACAAGGAATGGGAGGGGGCTGCACAGAATTCGAAGCCACCCACTGCTCCTGATGCTGCAGGCGAGAAGTCCGGTCCTTAACCAGGTTCGTCAGAACCTGGACCTGGTTAGCTAAGGCCGCCATGGCCTCCATAGAGGGGTTCAAGATTGCTGGTCGGATGCAGGGATCTGACTTCCTTTCTGCCAGTGTTACTGTCAGGACTGGGGTCCGGGATACTGGAGGTCCCTGAAAAACCCGCAACCCCTGCCCCTACCTACTTGCCTCCCTGGGATAAGCCCCAGAGCGACAACTGGGTGACGGTCCCTACACTCACTAAGGAAGGGAAACACAAGGACTCACGAACAGACAGACACTGGAACGAACAAAACCAAGGCGAGTCAGACTATCCGGGTCGGCAACAAGAGGGTACGCGGTACAAGAGGGTCAGACAAAGGCAATGTCAGGTCCAAAAAACAGGGAGTCAGAACAGGAGTCAAAACACGAAGTACGCGGGTTTAGCAGGAAGACCAAACTAACACTAGCACTGGTATGCAGACACAAGCATGTTTAAATCCTGACAGAACTCCCACCCCAGAAGCTGATCAGGACATGGAGTCTGACAGGAGCCAGATATAGCCAATAGTGCTGGGAAACCTGCCCGCAGGAGGCAGAGAAGGAGAGGTGTGTCGGGTTTGCTATGGTGCTGAGGATGCAGCGAGGGGCGGTCCCCGCTGAGTCCCTAGCAACCCGGCGGCGAGGAGGAGGTAACGAGGACTGGGGCTACCCTGCGGCGCTGGTCCTGACAGCAAATTGTTGAGGAAGTAAGGGTGACTGGGACCTTAAGAGGCAGTGATCATGCTATCCTTGAATTTTAGATAAAAAGGGGAAGAAGACCTGAGAAAACTCAGACCTCAAGGTTGGATTTCAGAACGACGGATTTAAACGAACTTAGAAAGAGGGTAGGAAGAATCCAATGGCTGGATGTTCTTAAGGACAGAAATATTCAAGAAGGTTGGGAAATATTGTGAAAAGAGATTCTTAAAGTACAATTGTTAACATCCCTAAAAGAAGGAAAAATGGGAAGCATTTAAAGAGACCAGGATGGATGAACACAGAACTTGCACACGTTAAAAATGAAGAAAAATATGTTTATCAAATGGAAAGAAGAGGGAATATCTAAAGAAGAATATAATGCGGTCTGCAGAAACTATAGGGCAAGTGTAAGAAAAGCTAAAGCTAATAATGAATTGAGGCTTGCAACAGAGACCAAAAGCAATAAAAAAGGATTCGGGGGGTATGTCAAAAGCAAAAGAAAAGTCAAAGATGCTATTGGATGCTTACAAGATGAAAATTGTGAATTGGTTAAAAATGACTCCGAGCTTTTAAATTTCTATTTTGTATGTTTTCTCTCAGAAAGTAGATGGAACATCAATTGATCTTCCCTGTGCTATTGGGGGAATAAAAGAATGCAGGCTACCTGTATATGGGGGCCTTTGATTCAGGTGTCTGTGATCACCACATAGTGTTTTATCGCCAATTCATTGAGGATATTCTCATAATATGGGATGGTCCAGAAACTGATCTAACCACCTTCACTGAAAACCTTAATAGAAATAACTAGGGACTACATTTTAGGCCAAACTTAGGGCTCAGCAAGGAGAAAATTGTCTTTTTAGATCTGGAACTATTCGTCCAGAACAGAGTACAGACAAAAACCTTTTTCAAAAAGGTCAATGCAAACAGCTATCTAAATTTTGCCAGCTGTCATGCCAAAGAATGGAAAGTGAACATACCTATTGGCCAATTCACTAGGATAAGGAGGAACTGTAGCAACATCGAAGACTATAAAGAATAATCTAAAATCCTGATTGATCGGTTCCAGACTAAAGGATACCCTAAAGCTCTAATTGAATCCGCTTACAACAAAGTTCTAAACCAACCGAGACATTAACCTGCAAAAGAAAAACAAAAACCACTTTGACTCACGAAACCTTTTCTTGACTGAGCATAATTCCCAACAAAAGTTAATAAAAAAAGAAGATCTTAAACAAGCACTGGAAAATCCTAAAGTGAGATCCCTTTCTTCTTTCTAAGGAAGCAATCATGAAAAAGCCCACAATCATTTTTTATAAAGGTCAGAATTTGAAAAACATTCTAGTTCCCTCGCGTCCGAGATCTCTAACCCCCTCCACTCCAGCCATTTCCTGCACCCACATTCCCAGGGGGGGTATACAAATGTGGGATAAGTAAGTGTAAGTGCTGTGACAATATACAATCTGATAGAAAGGATATAGATTTAGGAAAAGGGAATAAATTCCACTTCAAACAATTCTTGAACTGTGGTACAGCGTATCTGATTTACCTTATAGAATGCCCTTGTAACCTAAAATACATAGGCCGCACAATGAATGACTTCCGGATTCGGGCAAACCAACATATATCAAACATCAGGAGAGGTTACCTGCTTCATAGTGTATCCAAACACTTTCTACACCACCATTAGGCATGCATCGAACTCCATTAGAGAAAATTTCATCTGGGAACTTCTCCAAGATGAAAACAAAGGAGATGTTCTGGATTGTCTGACTGAATACTCTGAAACAGTGTGGTCTAAATGAAGTATTAGAAAAAGTATGACAAAAAATTTGACAAACTAACATGACGTTCTTAAACAATCCTTTTTCACATGAATACTCTTATTCTGTAAATTACTACATATAAAAAAAACCATACCGTGCTTTTAGTTGTAATTTTTCAACCTTTTTAATTACTCATTCCATGTTCCTCCACCCCCTTCCCCCCCCCCCCCCCCCCCCCAAGGAGTATATAGAATAAAATGTATTCAATGTAAATGTATTATAAAGTACTAGCGTACCCGTCGCGCGTTGCTGCGAAGACAGACATACATACATACATTCGTTTTTATATCTCTAGATGACGGCAGCAGCGACCACTGAGGTTTTGTAGGCCGCTGCTTCCCCCTTGCAGGCTGAATAAAATAGCCGTTGTGTGGAACATCCAATTTATCCGGCTGCTGTGGCTTCTTGGGAAGCTAGCCTAGTACATGTTTGCCCACTTCCAACTCCAATGGAGACTGACTGTAAATGGCTGGCGTGCTCTAGTATTTATGGTTTCAAGCTGTACGTGTCATTGCATACAGTCTATCTATTTATCAGGGTTATTGCATACAGTCTATCTATCTATGACATCAGGAAATGAGAGCATTAGATTCCGTACGTAAAATTTGAACGCTAATTCTTTGGCGCTTTGAATTGAATAATCGAGTTGGGACCCATTAACTTTTCCTATTTATGACATAATCAATGCTCGTGCCAAATTTCAAGTTTCTATGACATTGGGAAGTGAGAGAATTAAATTCCGTACATAAAATTTGGACGCTAATTCTTTTGCGCTTAGAATTGAATAATCGAGTTGGGATGAGACATAAGGCCTTGCCCATAAGCATTCCCCAACCTCCAAGAACTGAACCTACCTACCTGAATGAGATTTTGTAGGCCGCTGCTTCCCCCTTGCGGGCTGAATAAAATAGCCATTGGGTGGAACATACAATTTATCCGGCTGCTGTGGCTTCTTAGGAAGATATCCTAGTACTTGTTTACCCACTTCCAACTCCAATGGTAATTGGCTGGCGTGCTCTAGTGGTTCCAAGCTGTACGTGTCATAATAGAGCCTTAATGACATCACAATGCAGCTTTATAGAACATGTTGGGGCATGTTCAAGGGCGTCCGATGTTGATGACATCAGTGATGACATCACAATAGCAGGTGGCTTACTTATTCGATCTACGTGGGGGGGTGGTAACTTTCGACGACGCTCGCGCGCGCCATTTATCATGGGATAGTTGTACTATGCCTATAATCTTCCCAGGAGTGTACTCAACAACTTCCCAAAGTTTCATGGCGATCAGATGAATGGTGTAGTAGCGCATAAAGGACAAACAGACAGACACGCACGCACGCACGCATACAGACATACATTCAATTTTATATATATAGATTTTCATTAGATAGCGCTACCATTTTTTTGTGGTTTTAAATTTAACCCTCTTAATCCCTTGATGGTACAGTGCTCCTCTGCAACGGCCACTTCCTGCCATTGGAATGCACGCCCATTCCTTTTGGACTGCATCTGACTTAGCTTCCGGTGACATTCAGATA